>NC_056747.1:447047696-447160196 GCF_019279795.1 Protopterus annectens
TGCATGTGGAACAGCTGTAATGATGTTCCCATAGCCATTCGCATGAAAAACACAGTACATTTTCTAAGAACATCATGTTGGTGTTTGCCCATGACAGTTGCTGTGAGTGGTACCTGGATCTGGTGTTTGGTAAATGGCATCACAGATGATATCTGGATGTTCCTCAAACAACATACACAGTGGGAAATAGCCTAAAGACAGGAGGGTGATGTTCCAGACATTACTACAGCATATAAGTGTCGCTATGCTTCATTAAGACAACTGCCTGTTTAACAAGGTGTGTGTGGTAATGGCTATTCTGCATGTTTTAAAACTGACAAGACAGTGCTCTGTTTGTGAGGGACCCCCATCTGTAGGGCCATCTGTGGACTGGTCAGTGTGTGGAACCATTTATTTCCTGTGTTACTCACTGAACACACATCTGTGAACAGCAAGAACATAGTGTGAGGATTGCAGCCAGTACATGGTGATAGTGATGAGTTACTGCCATTGCATCCCTGACTGGACATATGCCACATGAAACAGTGGTATGACAGACACTGTCTGGGGCTCTCAGTGACATGCCAATAATGGGCCACTGTTCATAGCTGCAATCACAAGTCTTCTACACGTTGTACAGATGTCATGCATTATATATGCATGTGTTGTGCTCTCTCTGCAAATGTATGCCATCTGTTGTGTTGGGTTGATGGTCATATCTATGCATGCTGTTGTAAGTAATCCTGAATGCTGTTGACTATTACTAAGCCATATCTGTGTTTAAACTGCAACACCATAGGCTGTATGGGTTTGGAGGTCCTGGCAGTACCTCCTGTCCCACTTCAGCTGGCCATGGCATCGGGCACCAGCACATCTGGGACCCAGCCTTGGACATCCACCTCTGTTGGCTCTGCACCGCCTTCTGGTGGTACCTCCACTGAGGATGGGGCTTGTCTCCCCTGAGAGCAGGTCCAGACAGGGACATGTCTGCTGTTGTACAGTCCTGGACGTGGTGCGTAGGGGGCTCAATAAGGGGTTTTGAGGCCAGATACACCAGCTCAAGGGCAGAATGTCACATTTACAGGGTGCGGCTGCCCCTCCTAGACAACCCCCAGCAAAACCACCTTTGCAGCTGTTTTGGTGCAGTGGTGGCTGCCCATGGCTGGGGACCTCCGTTCTACTGTTTCCATCTGGGGGCTCATGGGCTTGTGAATGTTGAACACCCCTCCCCATCTGAGGTGTATCCCCCCACATGTGTCATATATCAACCCTGTATGCTGTCTTGTATGTCATCCTACCCTTCCTATCCTCCACGAGCATACCTACTCTCCTTCCCCCACATCCCACTCTCACCCTATGGAAACAAAAGGTCAATCGGATCCTAGAACAACATTTGCCCCATACATAGCTGTCCATTTCACACGTGTCCACTGGACACATGTAACCCTTTTAATATGCATCACAACATATTCCAGTTGTCCTCACTACTGTCTCTCAGGTGCACAATCCTAGTATGCACATGACTCCTAAATGTTCCAAGTACACGTGATGCTGACGACCCCATTGTACACAGAACACTACCAGTCCCTCTATGGTTACCCCATGTACCTTTAACATGATGATGATGATGTTGCACACAGCACCTTGCAAGAGTACTGTTCTCACATAATGATTAGACAGGAACTGTTGTGTTAATGTAAATAACATGCACAGAGTGATGTATATGGCCAATGTACAAATGTTTGCATGTATGAATGACACATGTCTGTCTGAGGGAGTCTTGATATTACATAGGACACCACTACATAATACAGGCATTGCTGGTGTTTCCCTTTTCATTCCTTTGTAATGCTTTGTTGTCACATGGGATGTTCCTGATATATCTATATATATGTGTGTATCTATATGCTGGACATAAACACTCACACATACATCTACATGATGGAATACATTTCCTATACTGTTGAATGACTTCGCTGGATGATATGTTTGTGATAAGGTCCGATGTCTGTATATCTGCCATGGCTTAGTGGTATATCATAATAGCTGTGTGTGCAGGGTCCCGGTTTCGAGCCTTACAGAGGCCGTTTACTTTGTTGCTGGGCAGAACAAGGCCATTGGATACGGTGTGATTAAGGCACATTAAAGCAGTTGTGAGCGGGTGTGCAAGGGTTTGCGCGGTGCTAAGCAATGCTAACCTCTGGTTACAGTTTCTTACACTCAGTTAGCCTCTACATTGCTTTACCAGTGCAATAGTCACATACTGGCAGCCAAACAGGCTTACACCCGTTTGCTCCTGCACTTGCAAATGCACTGCATTTGGTGTTTGCATCTGACACTCACACCCCTGGGTGGGAGTGAGGACTACAATATTACCTTGTGATGCCTATTACATCGGATTACATGCCTACAGTATTGGGAATGGCTGCCCATTAGGCGACAGCATGCCATTTGACTGTACGGACTCCGCGGCCTGTCCAGAGTTTGATTCATATTATCGGTGAGTTGCTCTTACAATCTGCACCCGTCTGGCTAATACATGGGAACTGACACTCTTCAATACAAACAAGTAATTGGGTTTTGGAACCCACATCCTTCAGCCGAGTCATACTACTGCATACCTAATATTTTATCATCTTTCTAAGGTTGTCAGTGGAATATGTGCTTTCTGTCCCTCTCAAACAATTGGGGAAATATAAAAACTGAATCAGGGACACGGCATAACAACATCAGGGACACATTTAAATTATTGGTGCTATTAACCTGACACATTGACAGACTCAGAGCATATGAATTCATACACATTTTCTGAGGTAAATGATGTTTATAACTCTTAATTGTTGTTGTTATTCATTACGTGTAATTCACCACCTTTCCTCCAAATGTCACTAGTTTTAGGAGGGATTAAGTGGGGCAGAGTTAGAAACCGAGTCGAAATCTGGGATGTCCCTGGAAATCGGGGACAGTTCAGAGGTATGGTCCCTATTTGTTCCCCCAATGGTTTATGTTCTGTCCAGTGGATGTGCTCTTAGGGGTTGAGAGGTATGGCCATCAGCTATGCCCATTTTGGAATATTACTTACATCCCTGGGACAGTCCTAATATGACTTTGCCACCAACACCTGCATGCCTAGGCCAATAATTGCATACCCATAGTTCCCCCACCTGCCAAACCTCTACAGCAGTCATCCTTACTGTGGGTGCAGGTGGGGTATAAACACACCACTATACACTGCCCACTCTCCCCATGTCAGGACACATGTCGTACATTGTGTCGACCCATGGGTTATCAGGCTTGCACAACCTACTGGTCCACGTACATCTACAGGCTGGTTTGATAAGTCATTACCGGGACTGCCTCTGATCATTAATTTTTGGTGTCCCACAAGGGACATCGATGTTTATGTTTCAAGATTAGACCTGGCAGGTCTCTCCCACTGGTAGTATCCTGCCAGTGGTCTGGGAAGCAGTGGTGTGTTTACCTTTATTGCGTGTTTGTATGTCTCATTGGCCTAGCTGGGATGGTGGGGAGGTTGATGCTACGTGTTACACGTTTGTTTATTAGACCCATCACCCTCATATGCACGGCCTGTGAACATATGTTACTCATAACTGCTGTATCATATCCTAGCTATATACATGTGTATATTTACAGTCACATATATATATATATATATATATATATATATATATATATATATATATATATATATTTACATTACTATATACAGATATATCTGTATATATATATATATATATATATATATATATATATATATATATATATATGCATACATGTATATTTATATTTTGCTGTCTATATATAGATATAGATATGTGTATATATATATATATATATATATATATATATATATATATATATGTGTGTGTGTGTATCTCACAACATATGGGTCTATGGGTGTCTGCATATGTATATATTTATATGTGGGTATGTATCTGGATTCTGTCTCTGTATATATACATTTGTACTATGGAGAGGGAGAGGCTTATCTCTATGTCACTATGGGTAGATATACACACACACATTACCTCTACATATATCTGGTTATTCCGTTCCTTGCCATATAGATTACACTTTGCTGCAGTGGGACTCGTAGTGGCTGTGGCTGCTTGTTGGGCGATGCCTCTGCCCAATGAATACATTCGCTTACATCCCTAGGGTTGTCTATATACATCAGCGAACACATGCACACCTAGACCCATAAGTAGCTACCCATAGTTCCCCCACCCGCACCTCCTCAATAGCACCCATTCTTACTCTGGGCCCTGATCTGTTCTGGACACATCACTACACACTGCCCACTCTCCACTTCACGGGACCCATTTCATACAATTGTCTTGGCCCATGGGTCATCAGGGTTTCCCACTCTTGTATTCTGAGTATGTATACACCACAACATAACAACCTGTGGATTATAAAGAACTTTGCACACGTCTATCTGAATCCAAGAGTTTAAAGGCGCTGGACCTGCAAGGGTGTTTTTTCACCAGCATGTATACACCGCAGCCAGAATGGCTGGTCTATCACCTTTTGGTCTTGGCAATTTTAGGGGTGTCCCGCAAAGGACGCTCCAGTCTGTGTTCCAAGATTAGAATTCACGGGTGCACTGTGTACCCTCCGGTTGTATCCTGCCTCTGGTCTGGGGAGCAGTGGACTCTTTACATTGTTTGTGTGTATGTTTCCCATGTCTGGCTGGGGGGGGGGGTGGAAGGTCATGCTACGTGTTTCATGTTTCTTGCTTGGGCTCCTCACTTCCATTGACATTGCCTGTGAACATATGTCATTCGTGTGTGCTGTTTCCTATCATAGCTGTATATCTGTGTATATCTATGCGCGCGTGCACACACACACACATATATATATATATATATATATATATATATATATATATATATATATATATATATATATATATATATATATATATATATATATATATATATATATATATATATATATATATATATATATATATATATATATATATATATATATATATATATATATATATATATATATATATATATATATATATATATATATATATATATATATATATATATATATATATATATATATATATGTATATATATATATATATATATATATATGTATATATATGTATATATATATATATATATATGTGTGTGTGTGTGTGTGTCTGTAAAGCAATACATACCCCGCGCAAACGCACTTACACATGCTTACTGGTGTTTATATATATGCTTGACCTGCTTACTAGTGCCTTATTCATTATGACACTGACACTTTACTTCAGTTATCTTTTAATAGATATTTTGCAGGTTATACAGCAGACAGATGCCGCAATATATTCATGTACAGATTACCGATGGTAAATGGTATGTGATACAGTGGGATTTGGTACGGGAATGTCTATTTGTTAGGGGGTTGCTCTAACCAATACACTATTGCTGTGCTGCTTCATTTGCATATATACCCATATACCCATGGCTCCTAGTTCCCCAAACACCCACCCCAATGCCTCCCTAACACTGCTGTCATCCATTCTGCAGTCGGATTTGAGGTGCATCCACACCACTACACATTGGCCACTCACTACTCCTATAGACCCATCCCATCGGTTTACTCACTCCACATATCCTCAGAACTTCCAAATGTTTAGTCCACAAACACTGGTGACATGAGTGACCAAAAGAATACTATTCGCAATTTTTGGGTTGTCCCACATGTGACACGCATGTGTTTATGTCAAGATTAGACTCTATACTTTATTACATCCTTACTCCCGTTAACATAACACTACAATTAATTAATATGTATGACTATGTGGTAACGCACACATTACACATGAGACCCTAATTATGTACGTGTTTGGTGTATTTCTTTTACAAATAGACCAGTTTAGTAGTTGGCGTTGCCATTGCAGGCAGGTCACAGGAATGATTCCATGTGTGGGGAAGTCCTCACATGTGATTATTGTCAGCACAGCACTGACTTCGGACATTGTACACACTTCTGCGTTTTAGCAGTTTCATCCTGTCCCACTTCTGCACAACCTATTATTCTATCTACTGTCGAGGTTTGTAAGGGCACATTCATGTTATTTATGTCTGCAAGTGTAATGAATTTGTTACAGAGAATGTACTTCTACATATTGATGTCTGCATGTGTGTATGCATATATACCTATAACGAACTCGCTGACCTCCATGGGGTGGTCCAGTTAGAACCAGCCCATCCAACCCTGGCAAGCCTGGCTCCATAATTTCATACCCATAGTTCCTCCACCTCACCCGTGTTCAAAATACATGCATACCTTCCATTGTCCACTTGTTATTGCAGCCATGACACAACTCCACACATTGCCCTCTCCAGAGCGTTAGAGGCCCTACATGTATTTTGTCCCACCCCATGTATTCTCAGGCTCTCCCACCATTTAGTCCTTGAACATACCTGCCCTTGCTTGTGTAATGGTCGGAAGACCAAATGGTCTATCTATTTTTGGATAGTCCCACCAGGGACTACCCTCTGTGTGTAAAGTAGACTTAGCAAATCAACAATGTTACTCCCACTGGTAATATCCTGCCTGTGGTGTGAGTAGTAGTGCTTTGCTCACTCCTGCCCAGCTGGATATGACATGCAGCGCTATATAATACTAGGATTGCTGTTGATTCCCTTCCCATTCCTTTAGTATGCTTTATTGTTAAGTCATTCTTTCTTCATAGATATATATAATATATATATATATATATATATATATTATATATCTGAATATACTTATATACATTTCCTATGCTAGGCACTGCTTAGACCCACTCACGTGCACTCAGACTTGCTCACTGGTACTTATATGTGTTTACTGCTGCTTATTTGTGCTTACACCTGCTTACTAGTACCTTATTCATTATGACAGTGCCACTTTGCTTGAATTATATTTAAGTTAAATAGCTCATGCGAAACTCTTATGTCGGTTTTATGGCAAAACGACATTCATTCCACATGGAAAAGGATATGTGCTATTGTTGGGCTCGAACCATGACTGCTTGTTTGATAGGCGGATGCTCTAAACACTACACTATTGACACGTTGATTCCGCTTGTTTTTCTCTATTTGAATGAATATGATGTGTAAGCTATGCTCGGCAGAGTGTGGCGACGCGCAGACACGCTGTGCTTTGCTTACACCTTCGCTATTGCTGCAATTCGAATGTATAATAGGGAATCTAATTGTGATAGTTCTAGGGACAGGGCTCTACATTTTACTATGTGCTTGTGTGTTTACTACTTCAATTTTATTTCACTGTTCGTGGACACTCTTGTATGCTTAGCATACATTTCGGTATCCACGGACACTGACTTACTGACTTACTATTAGGGGAGGGCTCTACTAGTAGGCATAGTAGGTTTTGCAAGTGTCGGGGTATGTTTTCGCCTCCGTAGAGCACTTGTACACACCCCTGCACTCGCACACGTTTCCTGTGCATGTCGAGGGTGTGGCAGCATGCTCTCATACATATTCATATGGCGCTGCTGCACCATCTGTAGTGAAGACACTCGGTGCAAGGCTAAAACCGTCCTTGTGCCGAGCTTCTTGAATCCCAGGGAATGTCTGTCACTGAATAGTTTAAATGAGTGTGTTGAGCAAGAAGCTCCCTTACTGTCTTTCTTATAAAAATTTGTATTGTGCTTAAATTTGTTTGCTATTTTTTGCCATTTTCATGCTGTTTTACCATTTTATTTCACTTTATTACTCTTTAAAACTTATCTTGGTAACAGCCTGTTCTGGTCTGGTGTGGTATGGGTGCCTTCTTGGAGAGAATAGTATTTATTCTTGTAAGTGCAGTTTAATAGTTATTTCCAGTTGGCTGTTTTGATTTACTATCAAAATGTTGAAATTCACATGGTCGAAGTTCATAACATCAAAAGTCATTACACCGAATGTTCAAAATACTGAAAAAAATGTCTAAATTTAAATGGTCAAAAAACACCTGCAAACTAACACTAGTGTTTTTGCAGGGGGGCTGTGCCCCCCTGTACCCCCACCCGCTGCTACTTATATATTACAACTCCGAGATTGCACAACAGTGCAGGCAAGGGAAAATCCTTGCCTTGTTTGCAACATGATGTCAACAGGTAATTTGCATGCACTTCCTGTCGACCAAATGAACTACTTAATATTCATGCATCAACCATATGGGTCATTCATTTGACTGTAAACATATCAAGTCTTTCAAGACCTTCTCAATCCAGCAAGTACAGGTACAACATGATAATAGTTCATGTGAGAGTAAATGATCTGACATGAAAACCCTTTAAGGACATGCAGAAGGACACACTGGAGCTAGCCAGTCGATGATTTAAAACTGTATAGCTCAGACACCAACCTGGCTAACAACAGGAAAAGCAATGCTCCTACTTAAGAGTGAACCTGCAAACTATCCTAAAAGTTATAGAGTCCAGAAGTGTCCAACCTGTGGCCCGCGGGCCGCATGCGGCCCTCAGAGCTCTTCCATGCGGCCCCCGACCTCTAACTGCAACATCGATATATGCATGCCTTAAAACACTTTTTTTGTTTTGAACTATAACTCTGTTGGTGTGCGCATGCACCAAAGCACCCTTCTAGTTTTGATTTTTTTGCACCAAAGAAAGATCTGTGTGTTCCCGCTGTTATTTTGTGCCAAAGAATCAGTGTGTGTGTGTGTTCTCACTGAAAAGGGACTTGTGTATGGATTTGCCGCTATTGCCTTTGAAAGGGACAGCACTTATCTGTGTTAATAGGTAAGTACGGAGTGAGTGAGTACATGCATGAAAGCAGAATGTTTGTGTATGTGAAAGTAGAAGAAGAGTGTGTGTGTGTGTGTGTGTGTGTGTGTGTGTGTGTGTGTGTGTGTGTGTGTGCGCGCATGGCAGAGAGACAAAGAGAGATACATGCACAAAGAGGCTAATGACGATCAATCCACCTACTGAACACAAATAAGTTCTCCCACAAATATATTGTACATTAAAAGTACACTTTCATTAAATTGTGGCTTTCATGACAGAGAGAGTGTTGTATTGAATATGAAATCATACCTTTCAACTGTATGGATTTTCGCTTCATCTTCCAATTTGTGTCTTTTGCTTAGGAAATAAAATTAGTCATCCAAGGTAATGCAGTTCCAGGGAGTAAGAATGAGACAGCAGCCTAGGGTTAATAGGTCAGTAGTGGATTGACTTTGTGTGGGACTGTACCATATAAAGCTGAATTGTTTTTTCTGACAAAAAAAGCATCCAGTACTGTTTTGTCACTGGTGGGTTCTAAGCAGTGGCAGATTGGACAATAATAAGTATAGCTTTGGTGGATCATCAATATTGGCAAATCAGGTGGGCACAATGTCATTTTTTAAATGTTGTGGGTTTTAGTGTGTATGTGTTTTGAGAGGGCTGCAACAGTAGATGATTATTAAAGACAGAGACTTACGGACTGTGGAGAATGTTTCTTTATTTCAAAACCTTATACTTGGGTACTAGGCATGCCAAAAGTAGATTTTATAAGACATAGCTTCTTGTCATTTGCAGTGGATGGATATTTACATTTAATGGACAATGCTAGCAGTGTGAGTGTGGTTTTGTAGGGATCTGGAGGATGCCAAGTCTACCACTGCCAGTGTCTTGTAAAGTGACTTGGAAATGGATATTGGGGTGTTACTGAAAAAATACAGCAAGTGGGCTTTGAAATATAGTTTAATTAAACAAAGTGCACTTGCAATTTGCAGGTCATAATTTAATTTATTTCAGGTAGTCCAGGTCCTGATAGATTGTATCCCATTAGACTTAATTAGGGAGAGATATCATTCCTGGGAAATAAGCAGCCCTAGTTTCAGTGAAAGCTCTGTGGTTGTTTGCAGGTAGGAAGTTGCAGGATGTGGATGCAATGTGTTTTATTTATTATTTTTAATGCATTTGTCATTTCAAAGCATGGTTTTCTTTGTTGCAAAAGAAGGCAGGCTTGAATGAGTCATATAATGCTTAACTGACAATGATGGGATAGAAAGATTATAAGTGATGTATAATGTTTGCAGCTACAGTTGTTTCAATGGTGTCTATGATGCATAACTATTTTTGGGCCTGTGTCCCACTTTTATTTTTCTCTTTCTCCAGATTTCTTGCTCTACGTTTGAGAGGTATGGTTCCATACTAAATCAGAAGGTTGTAGTTACCTTGGAAGACTTTTCAGCATAATTACGAGAAATAGAACCTTTTTAATATCTATGCTTATTTCCAATATAAACTCCAATGTAACCTTGCAAATAACCTTATTAAGCTACTTTAATTCTTTTGGAATTGACTATGCTTCATTGGTTCGAACGTAAGCATAGAGAGCTAATGTGACAGCTCAGTAAACTGTAAGTCTGTGAATAACGTCTGCACAAATTAAAATGTCTGAATGTCAAATGGCTTTAGATTGGAGGGAAGTTATATGTTTACTCCAGTATGTAGTATGATCTTAGAGAGTTTATGGATTTCTTATTGATTTACAGTTGTTTGCTAATTTATTGATGGTCCTTTTGGTGGTGGGAAATTGGATGGATGAGTCCATCTCTAGTATGATTTTTTTTCAGATATTTTTACTTCCGGTTTCATTCAGTGAGTGTGTGTCATGTGATTACTGAGGTTGCCTATTTTAGAACTAGGGGCTCCTTTTATGAGATAGTGTGTGTGTGTGTGTGTGTGTGTGTGTGTGTGTGTGTGTGTGTGTGTGTGTGTGTGTGTGTGTGTGTGTGTGAAAGAGAGACATTTAATATGTATACTGAATATATTTTTGCAAATGGAATTCTTAGTTAAATAGGCCCCTCTTCTTGGGCAAGTAGACTTGAGTAACCAATATTAGATCTTGGCCATCCAGCTAGGAAAGTTTAGTATGTGGATTTTCCATCCGTTTTGATGAAGGCTATGCTACTTACTCAAGGAGTACATTTATGACTATCCATCCATTTGTCATGTTGCTGAACTACATTGTTTGATAATGAGAGGAGCTTTTTACAGAATTTGAAGTTTTTGTATCAAGAACCTGTCCATACAGAGTGGCTTGTTTATGTTGCAGTGAAGGCTGTTGTCTTTGTAGTGAGTGTTTTAAGTATAACCAGTATTTCTGAGGTGGAGGAAGTCTCTTAAGGCCGGATCTTTCTTAGCCTGGAAAGCAAGCCAGTGATGACATTTATAGGGACCAGTGAGAGACAGAGGAAAGCAAGAAGCTTTTTACTCTGTTTGGATAACCTAGTGAACTTAGTTCTTTGACCTTTTTTGTCAGAAATGGTTGTAGTCTTTCTTTTGGCAGGGTGTTTTGCTGAGGCACATGCCAGAAGGGGCTTTGCACTCAGTAATGGCTGTTATAAAGGAAGAATACAGGGATGTTATGACCTCCTTGTCCCTGGATGAGATACCCTTACTAATGAGGTGGGCCATGTAAAAAGCTTTTCGTACAATGGAGAAAACATGGTGGTCAAAAGTCAGGTTTCTATTAACCTGGGTGCCCAAGCACCTCATGACTGATTGCGTGCTTACAACATTGTTATTAATGTGATAATTTGTGGGGACATCACTCTCCCCAAAGGGGATGATGATGCATTTTTGGCATTTAGCTTGAGGCCATGTTTTTGGCACCAGTCATTTGTTTGGTTGAGACCCTCTTGTAGCTTATTTAGAATAGTTTTATTAAGTCAGTAATGTGAAGTTGTTTACTTTATTGCAAATTTGTTGGCTTATATTTGTGGATTATAGTATTGTAGGACTGCTAATGTTGACATTTTACTTAGATGGACTGCTGGAGTGGTTTTTCCAGTGTGAAATGCTAATGCTGTAGTGAATATCTGTTTATTTGTTAAAAAAAAAAAAAAAATATATATATATATATATATATATATATATATATATTAACTAAGATGTTAGAGTTAACTGTTAGATTAGAGAATTAGAATGAGAATTAGAATGGTAAGGCAAATATTAGACATTTATTCATTGTTCGAATGCACCTACAGTATAGCCAGGAGGTTGACTTTGGTCGCCCGCAGCAGCGAAAGAGTTAACTATATGATATATTTTTTATGCGGCCCCAAGACAATTTCTGTTCACTCAGTGTGGCCCCAGCAAGCCAAAAGGTTGGACACCCCTATTATAGACCAATAACTAAACTTCCAACAACATATAAACTATAAACCGGAATTAATGCCGACAGAGTTAATAAAGGATCATTTGTTGTTAAATAAAGTCATAGTGGAGAACTGTGAAAAGGGGAAGAATCCTAGTATGGTACGGCTTGACTACAAAAAAGCATTTGACAGTATCCCACATTCGTGGATAAAAGAGTGCTTAAAATGTGCAAGATGCACCCTATACTGATAAATTACATCACAGTGACCATGAAAGAGTGGCAAACCACTTTGCAGTTAAGCCATGATAAAGGACAAATTATTATTCCAGGGATAAAAATCCAAATGGGGATATTCCAGGGTGACTATCTGTCAACATTGCTCTTTTGCCTTGTCCTTAACCCATTAAGCTCTCTGCTTAACAGACTAGGTCAGGGTTATAATTTGGCTCCCTGAAAGCAACAAAGTATAAGGACTTCTTATCTTCTCTTTGTCGTTGATTTAAAACTGTATAGCTCACCAGATGAGGAACTGAAAGCACAACTTCGAGTAGTCAAAACTTTTTCAGATGATATAAGAATGTCATTTGGTCTTGATAAATGTACAAAAGCAACCTTTAAAGCAGGAAAGCTGCAGCACCAGGAAAAAAATCAGTTTGGGACAAGAATGTGATTTAAAAGAACTTGAGTAAAAGGGAGTATATTCATATTTGGTAATTGATGAAGGATCAACAATAAAACATAAACAAATGCGAATAAAATGTTATAAGGCATATTTTAGAAGACTTAAATTAATCCTGAACACAGCATTGACATCTAGGAACAAAATTCAGTCTATAAACCAATTTGCGCTTCCGTGATTAGATGGGAAAACAAGAAGGATGCTTCATGCTCATCAAATGATTTATAAAAATAAGTGCATACCAAGATTATATACTCCCCATTCCGAAGGAAGTATGGGCCTCCTTGAAATTGATTACATGTATAGATCTGCAATTGTGGGGCTGCATACATATCTGCTGACCTCACAAGACCCAAACATAGTAAAAGTTTTGAAACATGAGCAGAATAAATCTAAGAAGACGTCCCTTCTAAGTCTAGCAGAAGCATATCGGTATCAAGCTGAAATGGAAATCAAACCAGAAGTAATAAAAGCCAGGCAGCAACTGAATGTACCAAAAAAACAAAAGAAAGAATATAAGGTGAAGGATCATATGAGAAGGCAAGAAATGTCGAAAATGCATAAATATAGTTGCAAGTATAGAAAACTCCTAGAAGAACCTCATGTTGATCAGGATCGACTGCAGGAATGGTTAAGAAGAGGCAAATTCAATCCAAAAAATGAGAGGTTAATATTGGCGGCCAAAGATAATGGGCTACATACATGTTGGTTTACAAAGTCTATTGAACATGTGGGAGAAACAGAGAAATGTAGGGTTTGTAAAACAGAATTGGAAACAGTTGCACACCTTATTGCTGATTGTGACATACTAATGGCAGAAGGACTGTATACTGAAAGGCATAATAATGTGGCAATACTGTTGCACTGGGGATTGTGCAAACAGTATAATATTGAAGTAGATGAAAAACACTGGAAACACGAGTCACAAAGCACCATAGAAAATGATGAAGTCTATATTACATGGGATCACCCATTACCAACAGTTCAAAAGATGGATGCGAGAAAATCAGATATAGTGGTCCATGAAAAGAAGAGAAAAGTAGCATTGATCATTGAAATTGCAAACCCAGTGACTATAGTGTCTTGCACTACAGAGAGACAGAAAGTCATAAAATATCAAGATTTGCAGGCAGAAATGACAGCAATGTGGAAGAAAGATACCCAGACAGTTCCGTTAGTAGTAGGAGCAACGGGTCTTATAAAAAAGATTTTACAATCGTATTTATATATGTTACCAATACATGTAACTCCATATGAAATGAAGAAGGAGTCATTTCTGGGTCCATTGTGGGTGCTGTGAATAGCACTTCTGACTGACATCAAAGATTGAAACAATACTAATTTCATGAACTTTAATCATACTTTCACTTAGGAACGGGGTCCATTCCCATCATAGTATTAGAAACCCAAAATTAAAAAAAGAGCTAGCTTCAATCCAAATTCTGAGTGGTATCCTTCATTCATGTAGAATAATGCCTAGAATCAAGGAAAGGATCATTGGGTGCAATTGGTTAAGTAGCTGATGTGAGTCCAAGGGAATCTGGCTTGTGTCACCATGGTAAGAGAGTATCAAACAGTCCAACTTGCGTTACAAAAGATTATATACAGCACTCATTCAAGGGTTTCTGCATACCGACCAAAGTCTTTGCCCACCCACCATTGTGCCATTTTAGGGAGTGTTCATCAAATGAACATCTCAGCATAATAAACAACTCAAACTCCAAATTGCACAACATCAGGATGTCCCTTCTCAATGTCACCAACATTAACAATAAATTACCTGATTTGTAGGCATGTCTGCATCCGGAAAGTGTCCATGTTTATGTTGTTACTGAGATATGATTCAAACGTAATGACAGCAGCCTCCTCTGTGTTTTTTGCCTACCACTGGCAACTGTAGCGGGGTCTCAGTGTTCATCAGTGACAGTATCCCTTCAAAGATGATACCGCTTCAGTGACCCAGAATATGGAGCCAGCCACATTAAGGATCTTTATGCCCATACAGACAAATGCACTGACCTCCCTACTAGAGCCAAATATAGTGGTAAATTCAAAAACAAACTATCCTGGTGGTCAGTCGATATAAATAAACTGCATAACATAAGGAAGAAACTATTTAAATTGCCATGTAGGGTCAGACTCTTTCTGCATGAATATAATATAAAAAATACTAGGAAACTAAAGACAAATTTAAAGAAAAGCAAAGCATCCCACACATTCAGGCTACCACCCAAAGCAAAGGGTAATCACAAGTTCTTCTTCAGTTACATTAAAAAATTAAGAAATAATTCACAGCACTGCCTCAGACCTTACCATAATGATGCTTTCCACTCAAATTCAAAAGACATTGCTGGCATACTAGCAAAATATTTTGTGGCCAACTTCTCCACTGAAGCTATCATCCCAACTCCAGTCATCCCTGATTCAATCTTATTCCCTGTCTCTAAAAGACAAAAAGCACTTCATTCATGGGTTCTGACAATATACTAGGGCTGCATAATAAATAGCATCAAAGATTCACTCACCGAGCCCATCCTTAAACTGTTTTAACCTAAGTCTGCTATGCCCCTGATTCCTTTCACGCTGTCTTAGTAATGACTCATCACAAGGCTGGACCAATCATGAACCCTGGAAACTATAGACTCATCAGTCTTATAAAACTTTTCTTTAAAGCCATCATTACTGATCTCATAAATCATGTCATCAAAAATCTGACTAGCTTGACCCATAGCAATTCATCTTTTTAAAGGGTAGTTTATGTTTGCTAAATCTTGTAAGCTTCTTTGAAAATTTCAAGTAGGCAGTGGGGAGTGGGTACACTGTCTATGATGCCTCTCTTAAAATGGCCAAGGCATTTGATGCCATACCACATGATAAAATGTTAAATACGCTTGTTGTGGTATACATTGATCTCTGTGTGGTAAGATGGCTAGCAAACTGTATCAAAAACACAATACACATTGTCAGAATTGGTGACCACCTCCACAGTCAGAAATATGGTGACCAGTGATGCTCCCTAGAAATTTGTGTTGGGCAACCTCCTGTATGGCATTTACTTCTCTAACCTCAAAAGTGATAACACTGATATCTGGATAAACAAATATGTGGATAAGTGCAAAATGGATGAAGTTGAAGTTGTCATATCAATCCAAAATACTTATAGCTTTCAAAATTAATTAGCACAAGTCAACACCTGGTGCACCAAAAATGGCTTATACAGAATGCCAAGAAAAGCAGCATCTTTCCTTTCTGGAAACATCAAATTGCTTCAACCTACTGAACTGATAACACCCCTCCATTAAGCAAATCAGTGATGGGAGACCTGTGCACCTAAGTTGATTGCTCCCTTTCCTTAAATCACCATGTATTGACTGTAGTTAGCAAACCCTTCTATATCTTATAACATATTACCAAGGCAATCTCCTCTAAAGCCAGGGAAAACATTTATTCCCTTATACTCTTTACTTGACAGACACAGTATAGAATATAATACACCATTTGGCATGCATTAACCTCAAACATTTTAGCTACTAGGAGAGGCAGGATTTTTTTGTCCCTTTACTCAGTGTTCTATAGACATCATGAGGGTGGAATCTGTCCCTCAGTTACCACGCTATTGATGATCATGGTATCATTGACCTCCCTTTCCTTGATAGGTAATATAGTTTACTCAACACTAGAACAAGAGATCTCAACTTACATCAAGAAATAAATAAAATTAGATGGAAAGATAGATTCATCATCCAGTACCTCCCTCTTCTTTGAAATAGGTTCCCCTTACAGGTCAAGCAATGCAATTCCTTGTCGTCCTTCAAACATAGCTTGGACAATCAGTCGAGTAACCTTAAATTTACTCTGGGATTTATAGGCCCTGCCCTCCTTGGATAGTGTGCTGAAGCCCGAGGTGGCTATTAGCAAAACACATATGGTGTCCGGTCAAATTGACTTATATATCCTATGATTTAGCTGAGCCAGAGAGCCATTTAGCCCTGTAGTGCAATGATGCTCAGTTGGGTTTGCTAGGTGGAAGAATCTGAGAATTTTATTTTCAACAGTTTGCAGTGCCAAGGTATTGTGTCTCAAAAAAGAAGTGATTGTGGACAGTGCATATTTTAGTTTAGGGAGCAAGACATTAGTAGCACATAGAAGGTTTGCTTCGAGTGTAAGTAGGTGGGTAATCTATAAGCCACCTCGAGTAGAAGTGAAACATCTGGTATGATGGAGTGCATGTGGTGATGAAATAAAAGAGATTCGTCTAAAATGACACTGAAAAATATTTGTTCCTTTGTAAAAGGACTGAATTTCCATAGGAGGGAGAAATGACTGGGTCAGCCATATTTACTAGCATCTTAGATCTCACTAGTACAATGACTGAGGATTTGCATGGGTTAATAAGTTTGTTGAGGGCAAGCCAGTTCCAAAGCAGTGAGAAGTCACTTTGACAGATTTCTAAGCAGTAGTGAAGACAATATCATCTGCATAATTTATTAAATTCAGGGATGGCAAATCTCAAGGAAGGCTGCTAATTTATAAGAAAAGCTGGGGACCTAGAAATGAACCTTGAGGTATACTGATAGTTAGAGTTTCAGAGGCAAATCAGCCATTTTGTCTGGTAATGTAAAATGCTCTGTCTGTATATTAGAATGGTCATATTGGATTATTTAGCAGCAGGTTATGATTACAAGTTTTAAATGCCTCTTTAAGGCCAAGAAGGATGGCCCTGGTAAGTAAACCATTTTCATATTTGAGTAAATGTCACCAGTGAGAGCAACAGTAGCAGTCTGGGTGCTATTCTTAGGACAGAAGTCATGTTGTCTGAAAGGACATCTTACATTTGAATATATTCAAGTGTTTCTTTGTACATCAGTTTCTCAAATATCTTTGTCAATGGACAAATGTTAGCTATAGGCCTGAAATGGTTTGGACATTGTCAAACAACAGCAAAGAAAGGTACAAAACTATTGCTGTATGGAAAAATATTTTTAGACAAAGTGAAAATTTGAGTGCTACTTTGAAATGCAAAGATGAATAGGTAGGATGGCCAGGTTGATAGAGGAAGATGATCATTTGTCTTTAACACATCTGTACCATGTGGCTACAGTTTTTCCATGTCTTCACATGCTAGGCTTTTGGTCATCTCTTAATTATGGCGATTTTGTCCTTCTTGGAGATGGGTGTGACAGTGGACATGATAGCTTTTGTACTGGGTTGTGAGTAGGCCTAAGGAAATGGAATAACACAGCAACAGTGAACCCTTGTTTACACCAGTGACCCATGGTGCTGTGGCAGCTATACCTAGCACTGAGGAAACTGTATAGACCCAGGAAAATCTACCATTCACTGAATGGTATCTCTTGTAATACAGTTTCCTTGACCTCATCTCCACAAATCATGAAGTAGCCTATATGTTTTTTCATATATGCACTATGCTGTGAGAATTTAGTAGTGGAGGTATGTAGTTTCCCCTTGTAAGGTGTTTCTCTTTTCGCCACAGTTATACAATGATGGAAGTAACATGCAGGTATATTTTGCAGAGGATACCACTGTTTTGGAACAGACTCCCCATCCACATAAAACCAAGTTCATCCTTGTCCATTTTCAAGTGTAACTTAAATCTATGGATGGAAAACAGAACATTTGCCTCAGAACTGACCCCTGCACTATTAATGGACAGATGCAGCTCCTAAATGCTTTATCTCATGCATGTGTCCCCTCAATGTATCTGTGGTATGATCCCAGTTATTCTTTTGGGGTAAGATATAATTATAAACCATGGGATGGGTAAGGCCAATCTATAACCAAATGGGATAGGTTATAGATCAGAAAAAGGAAAATTGGCTTGGCTTAAAATAGCCCACAAGGGCAGCCAGCCTGGTCCATACCTATGAACCTAAGAACCTATAACAGATAGTTAATATATACATATAACTAAAGTGTCGGGGGTTAGAAATCATCCACTTGGCTGTAAGAGGGCTTATTCCACTGGAAAAATGTTTTGGCCTGTGTCATCTACATTTTTATTGGGTGTATAGTTTGTTGAGTTTAATTCATTCAGTTTGTTGTGTGAGAGCTATGTGTTGACTTCTCATAGGGGTACATATGGGCCCACTTATTAAGATAGTACTCATATCATGTCTAAGGAGGGTGATATGCCAACATGCAAGCAGGTCCCAAAAAAATTGGGACACATGGAGGAGGGTGATATGTCAACATGCAAGCAGGTCCCAAAAAAGAAAATACTGACTGGTCTAGAATCTAGTGCTCAGCAGTGATAATTAGCACAACCTACACCCTGGCCCACAGTAGATCCCATCATGTTCCAAGGAAGACAGTCAAAGCATTCTAAAGGAGTGACTCATCATCAGCAGCTGCTACATGATTTGAAACACCTAAGAACATAAGATGTGGCTAATATTAGCATGTGACATGGCACACACACATGTATAAGTAAGTAAACATACAATGGCAATGCAGCAGCTTTCAAGGACTCCACCTACAAAACAGCACTTGCATCAAATAACTACAGTAACATTTTATTTAGTATTGAATGTATGCATGTACGTATGCATGTAGGTATGTATGTTATTCTAAAAAAAGTTCCAGAGCATCTTACTATGACATATTCTCCTCAGCTTCATCTTATATCATTTGTTGCTCCTTCATTTGGGAACTCACTAGCCTATCACTCCACAACATTGACTGTGTCAGAGTTGCCACCATTTCCTGCTCCTTCCTTTGCTGTGCAACTCCAACTGAATGTCTATACTGATTTCCAACTAAAGACTCTAAAGTATCTTCATGTGGCAACTGACCAGATGCTTCCTGTTCCACCTGCTTCTTCTTAATTTGGGGGCTTGTTACATCATGCTATGACATAAACTGTTTTAGATTTTCTATGTGAAATCCTTCACTTTGCAGATATTCCATTTGTATTAGTATGCATTTTGTAATGGAGATGAAGTCTAAAGCTCAAATGTATGTCATTGTTTATTGATGTCTGAAACTCAAATGTATGTCATTGTTTAGTGACTTCAGTCATCTGTGATTTGCCAGAAAACCATAAATTTTAGGGGGACTAGAACAAAAATAGGAGGCAAAAATGTGGACATTCTGCGAAAATCTGGAAAGTTAAGAAGTATGCATCATAAATAAAATGTAGATGCATGCAGTTTACACGGTGTCCATCTCATAGGTTTACATGAAGATGAAGGGCTTTGCAGCACTAAAAAATAGTGTCAGTGGGACAAGTTCACATAAAAGTGAAAGGTTATATTGCATTAGATGTATCACAACAAACAGCATGCAGTAAGCATGTTGCTATGGATGTAGATATGCATGAAAAGGAAGGCTGTACTGTATCAGACATTCTGTGAATAGGGACATGAAGGGAGGATGGAACACTGTTACATAAAGTAAATAAAGTTCTGCTACATACGGTGTGCACATGCAATATGTGGGCTGAATTCCTGTATGTTGGTCCATCCTAAATATAACAATTATGGCATATGTATCATATAGCAATGCAGTACATGCTTTCTGAAAGCTAAAGACAGATATGTGCAGCTCAGTATACATACAAATGGGTATATGTGTCATCAGTCAGTCTTGCTGATGATTACTATCACCACCTCATCACTCTAACCGTATATTCCTATAACCACTTTCTTTTGTTCTTGTATATAGCCAACATGTGAGTTTCAACCCTCTATTTATAGGGTTCCTATCAGTTTGTCAAAACTTCAGCAGTTCGAACACCATATGTTTGAACTGTAAAGTTCAAAAACTGATTATTGTGAAGCCGCTGTACACCAAATTCTTTCCCAGGGAAAGAATTCGGTGGGCAGTTTCTGTGTCTTCGAGATTTTCGGCACTGTGGTGGAAAGTTACGGGTCAGGTTCAAGTAAGTGTGCGATTGTGTGGACGTTAGGGTGTGTGTTAGCTGAGTTAGGGTTAGGGAGCGGGTGAGGTGGGTGTGCGATAGTGACAGACTTTAGGGTTAGGGCAGAATAGGTGAGTTAGGGTGCAGGTCAGGTGAGTGTGCGATAGTGACGGACCTTAGGGTTAGGGTTTGGGTTAAGGTAAATGGATAGATAGTAGTATATGTACAGTTCAGAGTAGGGTTAGATGTAGGATTTTAAATGTATGTGTGTGGATTGCTGTTTTTTTGGTGTGCTTGTGTTGTGTGTGTGTTTCTTGGAACAGCGATTTTTTTTCCCTGGGAAAAAAATCGCTGTTCTAAGCCTTGGATGGTTTTGCACTTCGAGGTTAGAAGTTCGAACATATGGTGTTCGAACTTCTGCCGTTTCGACGAAGTGATATAGATCCTATTTATATATACATCATATGCATGTCATTTGTTTCTTTTCTTTTCTTCATGCCTGTGTATGTTTTGGAAACATTTTACATTTGTCAAATCTACTATGAATAGTTTAAAAATTGTAATCACATACTATGTTTCTAATGTTTTATATTTTAATATGTAAATGCGGAGCTTTTCTTTCCAGGCATCCTGTACAAAAGCGGTTTGCCAAGTTGGACTATCTCAGTCAAATAAAAATAAATAAATAAATAACAAACAACATACATGTACTGATGCACAAGTATTCATGTTATAAGAAGGAATACAATATAATGGAAACTAAACTACAGAAACTAAAATGTCAAAAAACACATAGGGGAAAAAATTTATAAGGGGGACAAACCCTACTGAACTCACCACACCTAACTTAAAAATATTAAATCCTTACCTGAACAACCATGGGAAAAGGGCAAATACCATACAAGAAAAAAAATGCTTTTCTGCATCCTCCTCTACAGCTCCTTCCAAAACTTGAAAAATGCAATCACAAAATCTTCAAATAATCAGAATACCAAAGCCCAACACCACATAAAACTATATAAATAAGAGCAACACAGTTAAAATCACAGGGAATAAATCTCTGAATTCCAGCTTCAGTAATTTAGTTTTCTGACGTTGAGGAGTAAGAAAGTTTTTAAGCATTCTACTTTCTTCAACACATTGTTCAACTTTTCTTCACTTTCAGCCATCAGAGTGGTGTCCTCTGCATATCTGATATTGTCCATATTTCTCTTGATATTTCTGTTTCCAGTGCCTGATTCATCTATCACAGCATTTCTTGTAATATGTTCAATATATAAATGAATTAAGTAGGGTGGCATTATAAATCATGGTCACAAGCCTTTCTTAATCTTGTGCCAGACATGTATGATATATAAATATAAATATATATATATATATATATATATATATATATATCAATTTCTAATTTCTGCTTCTTGTTCTGCACATAGATTCCTTAAGAAGCAATTAAGGCAACCCAGTATCCTCATTTCAGTAAGAACTTAACAAAGCTTGTTATGATCTATAAAGTTAATGTAAATATTTTTCTTGAACTCTCTTAGTTTCTCTAGTATTTAGTGGATGTAGATGATTTATGCTACCTTTTCCCTTTAACCGTGTTGTACATCTTGCAGTTCTCAGACCGTATATTGTGGAAGTCTACAGTACAAGATCTTTTGACATTACATTGCTAGCATGTTAAACAAGTACAACTTTTCAATAATTTAAGCATGCTTTAGTACTGTCCTTTTTTGGGAATGGAATGTAAATTAACCATTTCCAGTCCAATGCCATTGATGTGTTTTCCACCTTCATTGGCAAATCCCAAGCAGCACTGTAACAGCACCATTCTGCACCATTCTAAACAATTCAGCTGGAATTCCATCATTTAGCTTTGTTAATTTGTGACTATAGAACACAGCATGTATCTTTATACAACATCTGTACTTATTCCTGCCACTTGCTCTTACTACCTTCTGCTTCTGTTAAGTCCCTCCAATTTTTATCTTTTATCATGCCTTTTCTACTTGTAAATTTCCCTTAACATACCCAATCTTCTTTAAAAGATAAATTGTTTTTCCTAGTGTATTAACTTCTGCCATTTCTACTAGTCCATATACCAAGTCATCTTGGACTGCAAGGACAGACTTTCCCATTATTGTAGTTTTACTTTGATTACTGCATTAAAAATACTTAAGCAACTCTTGTGAACGCACCTTTCAAAAACATTAGAAAGTAGACAAAGAAGAGAGATAAGAGACTTTCTGTCAGGTCAGAGAGTAAATGTAAGACAAGATTCATGAGAACTCCCTCTCTCTCAGTTTAAAAACTGCTGATAAAAAAACGTGTTATAGGACCTGTAGTTCTAAAGTCTGAATGTGTGTGGCAAGACATCATGCTTAAAAATGAGAGAAAAAAATCAAATTATCTATGATTTTGAGAGAAAAATGAGTTGTCATAAGGTCAAGCTTGTACTTAGAACATACAGAGGACTGTTCAATGTAATCTGTTGATCACATAAAAAGAAAGTGATCTACACACTCTGTTGAGAACTCTAGATCTCAACAAATTACAATTGAAGAGTAATCCCACCTATCTGGATTATAATGCTAGTTCAGATAAAATGTCGGAAGACTTGGAAACAGCTTTGTCTGTCCATTCATATCAGTTATTGAAGTTGGAGGACAACTTAAGTACATTGTACATGAGATATCTTTCAGAAGTGAAGACTGGACTTTCAGGGGGAAAAGATAATAGACATGGAAGGCAGACGAAGACATAAAAATTCTGTGGCTTACCAGCAAACCTGAGTAGAAAAGGGTACTAGATATGTAGAATACACTACTGAAATTCCAGCTGAATTGACTAGAATGCCTCCCAAAGAATTTTTTTATAGCCAAAGCTCATAAAGTATTTCTTCCTCATCTTCAAATGGCAGAGATTTATACAAGCTTCCATGTGCATTTTTTATCTCGTATCCTAGAAGAGAAGACACTTTCCAAAATGTGGTCCTAAAGAAAAGTGATGAAAATCATACTCTATAGAGTTATTTGTGACCATAATTATGCAGCAAAAACTAGAAAGAGAAGATTTACCTTCCAAGTAGCCATTAAACTATTCAGGGAGGGAAAAACAAATGTCAGGTTTTATGTACTGCACAATTGAGGGTGAATTTGACAGGGGTATCAGTGACATTTTATACACCTATGGATGCATAGAGAAAAGTCAGACAGGTACTGCAACTGCAAAATTCTCCTCAAGACACAAAGATTTGAAGACATATGTCTGAAGGATGGGTATCTACAAATTATAACAGGAAAAGAATAAACAGCTGGACCTTTTCTTCTTTTTTTGGAAACAAGTGGTTTTGAGATAGAAACCTGCATTTGTTATGGGAAAAATCGTTCAAATGATTGATTGAACAGTCAAGACTTCTCAAGTAACCATTCTTATTTATTGGTTCTTCTGCTCCAGCTGTCTTTTGTACCAAGAGGATGCAGTTTTGAATAAGACACTAATCTTCCTTACAATATTAGATTTTATTCATTTGCATTATTTGAACTTGAGCTTTTATAGGCACTGTATTGGATTTGTTTAAGTAACAATATTTAATCTTCAGTGTAATGGCTAATGTGTGTACCTGAATATGTGTTATAACATTACACTTTGAATAAAGTGCAGACAGTAAACTTCATTTCCTATGAAAGGAAGTTGAATGGCCTACCAAACCCTTACATAGACACTTCTCTTCTTGGTTACTCTCCTTCAGGTATCTCTTCTAAAATAAGAAATTGTCATGTTGATGAAGAACTAGAGTTTCTTTATAGTTTTGGATCCTCAGTGGTTATGATACACTGACTTAGATGTTTACAGATATTGCACTTAACTTAGTGAAAGTTGTGAACATTGAGACAATGAAAAATTAAATATGGAGAAAAAAATATTTAAACACAAAAACCTAAGTATGAAACATTCTTTGGAGGAGAGATACAGTTTCTAAAATGATAGGGTAAACAGGAATAACTTGGTAAGGAGTGTCATTTGTTATATACACAGTAATTTATTTCTAGATTGAATTTCTTCTATACAGTAATTAGGGTGAAGAAAAATGTGAAGTAGTAAGGTCAAGAGAGGAAAGGAGAGGCAATAGGGAAGAGGAAACCTGAAAGAGATAGAAAGGGTGATGTGTTGGTAAGTAGTCGAGAAAGTAAATGTGACTGATTAACTCAGAACAGGAAGATATATAAGATAGCATAAGTATTATAGTTTAAGAAGGGAATATAGTTTTTGAATATCATAAGTGGCATAGTTTTGTGGATTTACACCTATCAGAAATTCACCTTCTGCAATGCCATGGTCACTTATCTATTAGATACTATATCAGTTTTTTTTAAAGTATCTTGAGTAAGGTCCACTTCATGAGGGCTATGATTAATGCATGCATGTGAGTATATGCTAAATGTTGATTTTGCCCTACAAATTATTGTCAGGTTTATTACATCTTTAAGCATCAAGTGCCCAAACTACAAGACAATAAGGAACATAACTGATTCCTGTGTTCCATAGGAAATGCTGCCAGCACAATTTCTAAGTGTGTGTATGTGTGTGTGTGTGTGTATGTCCCTTTGTTTTGGGAGATTTTTCTCTTCTGTGTGTTTTTGTAGCTATGGAGTTGCTATTTATCAGTTCAGGGAATGTGAGCGACTTGCCTACCACATGGAGAGGTGCAGTGGGTACTTCAGTTACAGATTTTTTTTCTTTTTTGGTTTTTCAGCCTTTTGTGCTTGGAATTTTGGTTCTGCCATATTTTGCAAGTCAAGACTTCATAGGTGCTCTATTACAGCAGAAAGCATAATGCCAGAATTAATCAGGAGGCTTAAAAATTAATTTCTGCTATTGGCAATGACTGTCCAGAAGGACGGGCCAGAAGTCATCATGAATATGGAAGATTTCTAACCAGCTAAAGGAGCTAGGTGGTATTATTTCTCTCTCTTTTCTGAGTTTCTTGTATAGGGAGGAAAAATGGATTGGCTAATAACTACAGAAACACATTGCAGGGAAGAAGCTAGCCTAAGATCTCAATTTTGATGTATTAAGCTCATAAATCTGACTTACTGTAAGGCTGGAAAATATACTCAGGGCATCAAATGAAATACTGATGAAATGCTGTAAAGGACTGTTGAGTTTTTGAGAGTAGTTCTGGTAGCGATTGAGCAGTGCAGATAATGGTGGAATCATCAGCATATTGACTGAGGGTCCCAGGATGAGAGGCAGTGTGAAGGTTGTTTGTGAAAATGTTGAAGAATAGGGGTCCTAGGATGGAGCCTTGGGGGACTCCAGTAGGGTTGTGGAGAAAGAGTGAGAGTTTATTGGACCATTTCACTGCTTGTTTACGATCCTTTAGGTAGCTCTGAAACCATTTTACTGCATTATGTGAGAAGCCTAGGTTATACAGTGTGTTCAAAAGTAAGGGGTGAGACACTGTGTCAAAGCCCTTGGAGAAATAAATGAATACTGAGGCTGTATAGCATCCTGCATCTCTGGCTTTGTTCACGATGTCTGTAAAAGATAATAGGGCTGTAGCTGTGCTGTGGCTAGGTTGGAAGCCATGTTGGCTTTTGGTTAAAAGATTGCTTTGCAATAGATATTGCATTACCTGCTGATGGATACCTCTCTGTCAAGAATTTTGGATATGGATGACAAGATGGATACAGGATGGAAATTGGATGGATCAACAGAGTTGCCTCCTTTGTGGATAGGGATGATGTGAGATTGTTTCCATATAATAGGTACTTCTGATTCAGATAAAGACTTATTTATAAGGATACTGATTGGGTAGGTGACTGAGTTAGCAGCCAGTTTGAGGTAGTATGGGGAGAAATTGTCAGCTGAAGTAGAGCAGGGTTTTAGTTTTTGTAGCAGTTTCTTAATGGTGTCAGTGGGTATGGGCTGAAATGAGAATGGGGTTTGTATGACATTATGTTGTGTTTGGGGGTTAGTAATGACAGGGTTAGAAGTAGCTGATGGCCTGGGGTTGGTGTCCGAATAAGCTGAAAGGTTGAGGAGTCCAGCATTCAGAGTGTTAGCTAGTAGGCCTGAAATTGATTCTATGAAGTGCTTGTTAAACTTTTCAGCTATTTGTGATGGAGGGGTATCAGGTGATAGGGTGTGCTCTCCATTTGTTCCAGGGTTAAGTATAGAAGATATGGAGTGCCAAAATTTACTGGGGTTGATATTATGCTGGAGTTGAAGCTGGTAATAATATGACTTCTTATCTCTGTTAATTAGTTTTGTCACTTTGTCACATAATGTTTTGAAATGAACACGATTTTGTTCATTTTTGTTTTGTTTCCAGGTTGACCAGGCTAGGTCCCTTTGCTTCATCAGGTGTTTACATTCCTTAGAGAGCCATGGTGCTGAGTTCTTTTTGATTCTTTTCATATGAATGGGAGCTAGTATATTAAGTATGTGAAGGAAGGTGTTATTAAAGTGTAGCACAGCATCATTAAGGGGTAGTTGTTTAAGGGATGTCCAGTCTATTTCCTGCAGGTGATTGTTCAATTTATGCTGACAAAAATTAATTGAGTTCCTAACTGATTTTATAGTGTGTACTCATAGTTGTTCCCAAGGAATGCTCGATGCTAACGTGATCCAACCAAAGGAAAATAAACCAGTGCAGTCAAACAAAAAACCTTCGGATGGATACTGCTATGTTCTTAAAGTATTTTATTAAAACCAAAAGGAGTCCAAGAAAAACAGTAAATTCAAAGTATCACAGGAAGTGTTTTTTATTCCTAGATGAGGGTACTGGTGTCAAGTGTGGTTTCATAGGAGGTGAGGAGGCCAGTTTGTGGCTTGAATAGAATGGGAGGGTATAGGGGAAAAGCTGGGAGGAGACACGTGAGAAGCTGTGTTGTTTATCGGGGAGAGGGTTGGAGGAGGTTGCTGTTGTGTATTGGTGCGTGGGGGTATGCAAAGATATAGTTGTAGAGAGGTTGAAAATTAAGAGTAAAGAGGCTAGGCAAATTAGGACAAGCACGTCAACTGTGATAGTGGGTTTAAAAATAGTAAAAGTGGAATTTTTGTGTTTGAATATAGTATCAGGTGTAAATAAAGACTGTTATCATGTGATATGTGTGCAGCTGAAGGTAAGGTTTAAAATGTTTTGATTTCAGAGTGGGCTTTGATAATGTGGTTAGGTGTTTTACCTTGCAGTTTGTGATAAGGATGGGTGGAGCGAGCGGAGCAGGAAGAACCCCCCCAACCGATGGTTTACCACCATAAACAATCAGTGAGGTAAGATGTTCATGGATACAAAAGATAAGTTGTCTGAACTCTAAATAATTGTCTCGAGTCACAGCATCTAATTTTATATTTATGGGATTTTCAATGTTTTTCCAGGGATATATTACACTGATAAGAGTGAAATATGCTGAAGTGTTAATGTAGCTTCACCTTCAGCAGTAAAAGGCCTGTGAGTGTGGGTGACTGAGTGGGGGTGGGGATATCCTTCCAGCAGATTCAACACTACAAAACAATGCACACTACACTTAACAAATTAAGTTGTTTGCAGATTGCCTTACATAGATTTAACTGTACTTGTTGCTTGTGTACTTCTTGCCAACTGCAGGTGAAATTCAGCTGTGCAAGTTCTTTAGGTAGTGCGATGTGATAAGTCTGACTACTGATGCTGCTGCTGCAGAAAGTGCATGTGCTTGTTTCACTTTATGTAGAGTGAAGCAACTAGATGGAGAGAAACATTTGGGACATAGGGTAGTGAAGTGACAATAGTTTGTAAACAGATGATACAAACCTGTACCATGTTTGAAAGTTAAATTTAATTAAAGTGTGATTGTGAACAGAGGGTATTCTGGAGAGGATTTATACCTTGGATGTTTTCTGCTTTATTCTCCATGACCATCTATTGCTGTTCCTTAAAAACATTCCTAACACCTGCTCTTTTAGAGCAAAATTACCTTCTATTTGGGAATGCAGTACATATTGTTTAAATACTATTTTTATAAATGTTTTAAGCAAACATTTTGCTGCTCAATTATTTTTTGAGCTTTAGATTTTTTGAAGGTTTATCTTAGTCGAAAGTGCTTTTAGTACAAGGTTTAATAAACTGTTTGTTAATGTTTTAGTTTTTACTACAAAAGACATGTACAGATTTTCAGACTGCAAAGCCACTACGTTTATGGAGGTGGAATTACTGAATAAAGATGATCTTCTAAATCGTAAACTGAAATATTGTCAGTCAATGAACTTTTTTGGATAAGTAAATATATAAATAATACTTATTATTAATAATAATACTTATCTAATATCTTAGAATGTGAATGAACTTTTTTTACAATGATGAAAAAGCCAAAGTTTTTACATATATGAAACAAATTTAAGTCACGTTTTGTGTTGCTGCAGGAATCATTTCTTTTATACCTCAATCACTTGAAGTTAAGCACATTTTATCATGCAGTTTGTTTTGCTTGTTATCCATTGGTTTGGTATACAAGTGGAGTTACATCAGTTAGATTAATGTGTGGGTTTTTTTCTTGAGCTGATAGAGAATCAAAGGGTTGATGTGTGACAGTAAAAGGTAGGTTGAAAGTAAAATGTGTACATTAGTTAGTGTGCATATACCCCCTGAAAACATCTCATCTGGAGATGATACCATTATTTAAGGACTAGACTGTCAGCGAGGAAAGGCTGGTAATATGAGCAAGTGACTGAAACATGCTTTTTTGCCTCAGATAAAGTGTATTTTGTTCCTCATATAGCTATGACACCTGCACTAACTAAATTTATAAATATATATATATATATATATATATATATATATATATATATATATATAGGGTCTATATCACAAGATCGAAAAGACATGAGAGCGAACGGCTTAAACAACAAAAATTCCGTAGCTCAAAGTTGCTCTTGTGGGGGGTTGTGCCCCCCACACCTTTCGCTAATTATATATACCAGCTCCGAGATTGCACTACAGTGAGGAAAGGGCAGATTTTCCGATCTTCACTGCACCACAGTCTCACAAAAAACACATAGATGAACGGCACTTCCAATGTTAAAGCCATTCACTCTCCAGCCTCTTCGATTTCATGATAGAAATCCATGTATATATATATATATATATATATATATATATATATATATATGTCTGTGTGTGTGTGTGTGTGTGTGTGCGTGTGTGTGTGTGTGTGTGTGTGTGTGTGTGTGTGTGTGTGTGTGTGTGTGTGTGTGTGTTTGAACCTTAGCGCTTTCATCCACTTTAATGACGTGAACTTCATCAGAAACAATAGACAGTTTCCTATCCCTCATTTAAATACTTAGTAACAGGAAGTGATGTAACTTTCATAATTTGATAAAAATTATGTAATGAATCAATCATCATATTCTTGGTCTTTTTAGTAAAAACATCAAGTTATATAATACTTTTATAAATTCAAAACAATTAATCAATTCTAATGAAATGTATATCAAAAAATTCATGTATATATAAAAATACATAATATATTGTATAATGAATTAAATAATAAAGCATGTATAATAACTATGAATGATTATCTATAGACTAAAAAACACTTTATATTAATCACTTCATTTAGACCAGGGAAAGTGTCAGCTCCAAACAGAAGCTGCCATAAAGCTTCCTTCTGCTCTAATTTGTTGTTTGTATCCCCTATAAATGTTCCCTTGTCTATATAATCCAAAACAAAAAATTCAAACTTCTTGAAATCTATACAAGAAAGTGCGTGTCTAGCTAATGAATTGTTTCTATCTTTTTTCTTTATAGCCAACACATGTTCATATATTCTACGTTTTAAGATTCTTTTAGTTTTACCAATGTAATAATTTTTGCATATACAAGTAGCAATATACACCACATTCTCACTATGACAATTTAAATATTTGTTAGCCCAGAAAGTCTGACCCAAATGTTCCATTGTGATAAATGATGAATTGCTAATGAATTTGCATTGTTTGCAGTTCTTACATGCAAATGTCCCTTTTTTAGTGCAAACCTTCCTCATGTTGTCCTTATGTGTTGTTTTAGATGATTCCAACATCTGTTTGATGTTGGTGACCTTCGTATATGTAAACCTTGGTTTTAAGCCTAAAAGTGTAGTTAAAATTTTTATCACTTGGAAGTGGATTTACCACCTCCGTTTGTTCTTCCCCTTTGTTTTCCCCTTCTGCTGTGTTGAATTGTACCATTTGGTAGTCCGTTTCTTGAAAGTCCCCTGTTTTAGAAAAGGACCAGAACTCTGTCCATTTGAAGTGCTTACCACTTCAGCAAAGCTTGTCCCAGCTTCAGCTGCTGTATTTGGATTATCATCTTCATTGTGGGACAGTTCTTTGTTGGACGTTGTCATTTCCACCTGATTTAACCTTTGGGAAGTGTCCTTATTGACACCAGATACATAGATGATTTGTTTTTTCTGTGGTCTGGGGAATATTTAGAATTTGTAGACTTTGTCAATGACCTCAACGATACAACAGATTTTCTGTTTTTCAAAATAAGTGGATTTGGCAAGCAAATAATTTTTTTGGATTTGGCGTTAAACATAGATCAAACTACTGGACAATTTATTAGTAACATATATAGAAAGTCTTGTTTTGCAAATCAATACCTACATAAGGACAGTTTGCACCCAGCACATATGAAAAAAGGTGTAATTAAGGGGCGAATGATTAGATTGAGTAGGTTAACATCTAAGGATAGTACTTTTTTGAATGAGTTGATGGTTCTTAGACAGCTGTTTATGCAGAGAGGCTACGAAAAATGGTTAGTGACAATAGAAAAAGAGGTTTCCACGCTGAGAAATGGTGTAGCAAAACCTATTCTCACTTCTAGAGACACACTGGTTGTCCCTCCAGTTTGTGTTTTAAACAGTAGCAATCAAAACACACAGGAATTCTACACTTCTTTTCCTTTACCAATAGTTAATGAAATCTGGTGTATCAAGGAGGTGATAGAAAGAAATTGGAGAATTATTCTTGGCAATAAAGATTTAACTACACTGTTAGGCTTAAAACCAAGGTTTACATATAAGAAGGTCACCAACATCAAACAGATGTTGGAGTCATCTAAAACAACACATAAGGACAACATGAGGAAGGTTTGCACTAAAAAAGGGACATTTGCATGTAAGAACTGCAAACAATGCAGATTCATTAGTAATTCATCATTTATCACAATGGAACATTTGGGTCAGACTTTCTGGGCTAACAAATATTTAAATTGTCATAGTGAGAATGTGGTGTATATTGCTACTTGTTGTACATGCAAAAATTATTACATTGGTAAAACTAAAAGAATCTTAAAACGTAGAATATATGAACATGTGTTGGCTATAAAGAAAAAAGATAGAAACAATTCATTAGCTAGACACGCACTTTCTTGTATAAATTTCAAGAAGTTTGAATTTTTTGTTTGGATTATATAGACAAGGGAACATTTATAGGGAATACAAACAACAAATTAGAGCAGAAGGAAGCTTTATGGCAGCTTCTGTTTGGAGCTGACACTTTCCCTGGTCTAAATGAAGTGATTAATATAAAGTGTTTTTTAGTCTATAGATAATCATTCATAGTTATTATACATGCTTTAATATTTAATTCATTATACAATATATTATGTATTTTTATATATACATGAATTTTTTGATATACATTTCATTAGAATTGATTAATTGTTTTGAATTTATAAAAGTATTATATAACTTGATGTTTTTACTAAAAAGACCAAGAATATGATGACTGATTCATTACATAATTTTTACCAAATTATGAAAGTTACATCACTTCCTTTTACTAAGTATTTAAATGAGGGATAGGAAACTGTCTATTGTTTCTGATGAAGTTCACGTCATTAAAGTGGATGAAAGCGCTAAAGTTCATTTGCCTTGGAGTGGTTTTTCGGACTGGTTTCTGTGATTTTTTGTTCCAGTATTTCATTTGTGTTTTAAAAGTTTTTTTCTGTGTGGGTGTTTGGTTCCCCTTTATAACCTCAAAATACTGAAATCTCGAATTTCAGTATCCCGAGACCATAAAGGCGAAACTTCAAATTAGCAAAAGTGCATAAGCACGAATCTGAATATCTTGAATCCATGCTTATGCATTTACGCTACGTTACGTGAAGTGTTTGGCTGGGATGGTGTCCAGAATTTAAGGTGAGTGAGTGTATGGGAGTGTTTTTGTTAGTTCTACATGTGGATTAGGGTAGGGAGATGGAAGTATGAGTGTGAGTGTTGGATGTGTTGGTGTTTGTGTATGTGTGATGTGTGTGTGTGTGTGTGTGTGTGTGTGTGTGTGTGTGTGTGTGTGTGTGTGTGTGTGTGTGTGTGTGTGTGTGTGTGTGTGTGTGTGTGTGTGCGTGTGTGCGTGTGTGCGTGTGTGTGTGTGTGTGTGTTTGTGTGTGTGTGTGTGTATGTGTGTGTGTGTGTGTGTGTGTGTGTGTGTGTGTGTGTGTGTGTGTGTGTGTGCGCGCGCACGCGAGGGACATTAGAATGTCTGGGTGTGAGTTTGTTTTTTTTTTCCTGTTTGGGTGATCTCAGAGTTGGTATATATAAGTAGGAGGTGTGTGTGGGGGGGTGCAACCCTCCAAATGGGGGGTACATGTAGTGTATGGTTGTATAGTTTGAGTGGCATGGGTAGAATGGTGTGTGTGTTGTGTGGTGTATGCTATATGTATGTTGGATTGTGAGTCGTTCGGCTTTATAGTTTCGAGATACTGAAATTCGAGATTTCAGTATTTCAAGATTATAAAGGGGAACCATATCTATATATATATATATATATATATATATATATATATATATATATATATGTGTGTGTGTGTGTGTGTGTGTGTGTGTGTGTGTGTGTGTGTGCGTGTGTGCGCGCGCGTGTATAATGGGAATGGTGGGTGATTACAGGATATTGAAACAAGCACAAAGAGTATATATTTGTTTTTTGTACAGTTTGATATCATACCTTAGAAATGACAAAATATTTGTGGCAAGGGGATATAGTTAACACAAAAACATTCACTTAAGTGGACAATGATCCACTATGATCTGAGTGTGAAAAACAACCTCAGACTTTATACTCAGTTTGTCATTTTCACCTTGACAAAGACTTCCTCTGGTTTTGTTTATGGACTTTTCCTCACTCTACTTGAGTCAGAGTATTTGGTTTGAAAATAAATATGCTAATCTGTTGGATAGGTTTAATTAATTCCTTCATTAATTTATGTTGACTGGTGTAAAGCACTGATCTTGCTATACTATTTTTAGACTTAGACCAGGAACACCTTCACAAAAGTAGTCTCAGATCATGCACCTTTACTGTTAATAATGCACCTGGATAGGTCCCAGTTTGAGAGTCACTGGAGAATGAACTTATATTTCTCAGAGGGAAAGCAATTCAAAATACATTTTGGTATCATGGAGGTCTCATTTAAATCCACAGAACTATGGCCTAATTCCAGAAAAATGAGACACTATCAAAATAGATTTTACAAAGTCTCTGAAAACATTTATATTAGGACAGCCAAATGTTATAGGTAGCAAGCTGGGACAATAACAAGTTGAGTTAATCAGGGTACAATACAATGCTATAAGGAAGTTTATCTTTGCAGAACAGAGAATTAAAAATATGCAGGATGAAACTGTAAAAATAATGCTACATAAGGCTGAACTGACTGAGAAATCTCTTACGATGTGAGACTTTGAGGTTACTCCTAATAATTAAAAATATATAGTGTAAGAATAAGACCGCAATCAGTGGATCAAGCAGTTAATAAAACAAAGGGCAACTTGTCAAGATATTTTGTAACAATCATGGAATGATACCGTTTTTTTATTCTGTGCTTTTTAAATAAGTTTAACTAGTCCCCAGACAGACTTATTAATCAAACACACCAACTTCAACCTACGCTACAATGAAATATCAAAATTCATATATGACTATACCCTGACCTTAATACAGCAGCAACTTTCAATTAGGAATTCTATACCCATTTAGAAATAAGCATAGACCTAGCAGTCCCTACCAGAACCAAGTTTCATGGAAGATTCATGAACAAACCACTTTGCTGGCCTACCACCATAAATAAACTATACAACAAAAGAAAAGCATTCCTTAAATTATTAAGTAGAACTAAGACCCATCTTCTAAGGGACAATACCAAAAGCATTAGAAAAAAATGAAGAACACAATCAGGTCCAGTAAAAACGCTCATGAGTTCAGGCTGGACCCTGAAACCAAACATAATTATAAATCCTTCTTTAGATATTATTAGAAAGCTACAAAAAACCTACATTGCTCAGAACTTAATTATAATAGGGCCTCCTTCTCTTACCCAGCTTACACTGCCAATATCCTTGGGAACAAATTTAGTGCCAACTTCATCCCTGACACTTCTATTAAACGCCCTGAAATATTTGAATCCTTTCCTTTCCCAATTGTCTCTAAAAATCATAAATTGCTTACTAAGACCAAAATATTTCCTCAACAGGGCCCAAAAACAGCCCTGATTGCCTAACTTATAGTCTTAAACTTTCTCTTGTAGACAAAATCCTCAGACTGTTTATGTTTAGTGAATAGTTTTGTCCCGGATGAGTGGCACACATCATTGTTGATACCTTTTCATTGCAATCAAACTGTATAATTACACAACTATTAGACTTACAAGCCTCATCTGCAAAGCTATGGAAAATCATATAATGGACCTCAAAACCTGTGGTATCAAGAATCTTGTCAGAAATTACCACAACAGCTTGGCTTTGTGAAGGTTCGATTTTGTATATTTAATATGTTGAATTTCTTCAAAAGGGTTACAGAAGCTACAGATGATGCCATGCAGTACATTCTGCGCTTCTTGACCTGACCAAGGCATCTGCTACCATTTTCCATGTTGGCAGTATACAAAAGCTAAATGCTTTAAAAATCAATTCATATGAGATAAGATGAATAGCAAACTGGCTGAAAGACAGAATCCACACAGTGTGAGTTGCAAGTGCCTCATCAAAATCTATGAAAGTGACCATTGGTGACCCTCAGGGCTCAGAGCTTGGAACTCTCCTTTTTTGCTATTTACTTCTCTGACCTCCAAGCAGACTGCCAAGACCTCTGGCTAAGAAAAGCTTGAAGACAATTGTAAACTGGGGGTTGTTGTTACATCAAGCTATGATGCCAAAATCTTCCAGAATGAACTCTCCTTATAAAATATTTTGCATACGAAAAGTAGCATTATCACTTTTAGTAGACAAAACCCTGTCCTTAGCATACTGTCTAGACAAGGCATCTCTGCAAAACAAAAAATAGATAGAATGCATTCATTTGGTCAACAACTCAAAACACTAAAAAGCACAAAAAGTTGAAACTCAAAATACTGAAAATGGGAATTTGCATTTCTCCAATTTTGTGTGATACCAGAGTTGGTAGATACAATTATTAGAGGGTGTGTGGGCAGAGCCATCCACATGGGAGTTGCTGGGGGCTTCCCCTTGCATTAAATAGTTTTCAATATTCTGAGCTTCAACATTTTGAGTTTTTGACCAAATTAATGTATTCCCATTAGGGATCTAGATACTTGGTTGATAGCTTCCCCCTCTCTTTTGGCCATCAGCTGGCAAAATTTATAGGGAAATTCTTTTCATTAGACCAGCTAAATGCTAAAGGAATATACTCAAGGTCTAAAGCTGTAATCAATCCCTTATATTCAGCACTGAGCAGGTACAACACATCCCTTTGTGATGTATCTCAGAAAACAAATCAAACAATTAGAAAGATTCCAAAGGTTCTTAACAAAAGTGATTACAGGCCTAAAGTCGCTGACCTACCAAGGAGGCTGAAAGTTCTGTCCCTTTATTCAATTATAGGTAGACCTTTAAAGGAAGAGCTCTGTGTCATTTGCATTGTCATTAGAGACCCAATTGTTCTGCACCTTCTGCTTGTCCACAAATATAATATCTCTACCAGTACTAGACCTAGGGGCCTAAATCTTCACCAGCAGACAGTTAAAACAAGGTGATGGAAAGGCTTCTAACTTAGAGCCTCCCAAATCTCTGAAACAAACTTCCCCTGTATATTAAGCAGTGAGACTTACTATCTTATTTTTCATTTAAACATAAATTATATGATTAAATTGGTATCTACAAATTTACAGCAAGATTGTCCAATAAGGTTCTCCTGGAGAAAGAAGCTGTGACATAAGGGAGGGGGTAATGACAAGGTGAGAATGGTCATGAAACTCAGTGATCTTGGAATATCTATGAAACTATAAGAACTTTTCATTAGAGAAAGTACAACAGTTGTTAGCTGAACTGGGTAAATGTAAATCACTAGGTTCTGATGGTTCACCTACTGAAATATATCTTTAGGCTAAAAAAGTGTTTATTTTAACAATTTCAGAGTCAGAGCTAACAATGTCCTTAATAAAGTGGACTTTTTCCTATTCTTGGATGAAGGCAATAATTTAATCTGGCAAAATCCCTCTTCAAGTTGACTTTTACCACCCAATATCTATTCTCAACCATGTTTATAAATGTTTTGCTGCCCTATTATCAAAACAATTGGACAGTATACTACCTCAGCTTGTTGAATTTGACCAAACAAGAATCACATTAGCCAGACCCACTCATGTTAATTTGAGAAAAACTTGATTTTTAATAGAAGACATCACTGAAACACACTTTATTAGTACCAAGCCTAAATCCAGGAAACGTATTTGACAGGGTTTGTTGGCAACATCTTTTTCAACTATTATTGTATCTGAAATTACTTGAGGAGATTGTTAAATTACTTCAATTAGTATTGCAAAATGCCATGGTGAGAATAAAGGAGGGAATCATTTTTTTCCATGTATTTAATTTAGAAAGAAGCCAAAGTAAGGATGCTCACTCTCTCTCTCTCTCTCTAGTTTGTTTTCTCTTTACTCTTTACCCTTGGCAAGCAAATTAAACTAAATCCAAACTCATGGATGCAAGTAACAAGGATTGACACATGAGTTTTTTCTCCGTATCGATTATATATTTTTTTTACACTCATCTAATCCATAGCTGAATTTGGCTGTTATGTTTTACACATTAGATACATTCAGAACACGATTGGGTTATAAAGTTAATCCATAGAAAAACAAGGGCTGTGCAGATAAATTATATTGCACTGTAGACAATAGTTACGGAATATCACTTTTTGACAGAACCTAATTATAAAACATATGCTGTAGAAAATCCAGAAATGGCACCACAGCTACAACTGTGTAAAGACACAGAAGCTTTAAAACAATGTAGTTTATTCTCGTACAAAAACAACAAAAGGACTAAGTACAAAGATGACTGCTTTCAGCGAGACTTCACCTTCTTCAGATCATGTAGTACAAAAGTCATTATTGGTTAAAATAATAATTGACCAATCATCTCTATTACAGCTGACACACCTTCAAGAAACAACAAATCAAAACACTCATAAAACCAGGAAATATAATAACACAGAAAATATATCTAGCCAATCATAAACTAGAAAGGGTTCAATAAAAGAGTCACACATTAAAATAATGTCATTGAAACCAAAGTATATACTTTGTGCAGATTTAGATTGTATAATACTATAAGAATATTAACTTCTAAATACTAGCAGTTAAATGCGTATATTTAATGCATAAATGAGTACTTGACTCCATCTACCACCATGATGTTTTTTATATGAGAATAAACTAAATTGTTTTTAAGCTTCTGTGTCTTTACAAAGTTATAGCCATGGTGCCGTTTCAGGATTTTCTACAGTTTTTGCCTTTTTGACCTGAAAATGTATTCAGCGTGAGTAGGATGTTTATTCTTCACTAATTACAAAACATATGTGGGGTTTTAAGTTAGCCAATGTACTGGATGGCTCCATAGGGTTAATTTTGGGGAATATTTTAGAGAAGTTTCATGAGTTTTATTAACAACTGAAGTGAATTTGCCTGGCTGTAGCATAAAAGATGTAGACAATACAGTAATCCATGCTTACTTTTATAATATATTCCTCACAAGTATTTTTCTTCCTCTACCAGCAGAATATTTTGATAAATTAATGAAGGCTACATCTGCATTTATTTGAGCAAGATAAAACCCAAATATAATAGCCCAGGATAATAGCCCAAAGTATAATCACTCCTCCAATGATTATGGAGAGAGTGAAAGTCCTAGATTTTTAATTATATAGTATGACAGTAAGGTTAAGACTTTTACAAGGCTTGATATCCAACGACTATAGGGCTAGGTGGAAATCAGCTTTAATTTTGAAGTATAAAAAGAGAAAAAAATATATGAGATGTTTAAAGGGAAAAGGCCTTGTAAAAAACAAATTGATAACAGCTATGGATTTAATTACCCTGATTAAAAGAAGTGATAAAGGATATTAATATAGCAATGGATTCAAGGGTTCTAGCCTATTAATCTTTCAAGTAGCTGAGGGCTGCAGACTGGAGATACCCTGAGAAATGTGAATATGTTTTCAAAATTTCAGTAGTGGGAAAAGTTGATGCAGGGTACTCTTCCTTAAGGTGAAACTAATTTGTGGAAATTATGGAGGGAAGTTTGACTTGCAGAGCAAACTTTGATTTACTATTGGCAGTTTTAAGAAATCTCAGATTATGTACTCCCAAGAGAAAGATTTGGCCATTATGGGTGGCATGATAGTTTCACACAAGACAGGAACAAATCACAGATGGAAAGTATGCAGTGCTTTGTAGAATTAAAACCGTGAGGCCAACCAATTTAGACCAGTGTGTGAAATAGATCTAGGCATATCAATAACTCAGTAAAACTGGGTGAAAGTAATGTTAGTCCCTAGGTATACTAACAGATCCTGCAAGTTTAAATTTTTGGTTGGCAATGTATGTTTATTTTTTATTTTATTTTATTTTACTCTCGATCCAGATTTGTCAGAATGCTTTCCATGGTAATCAAAAGTTGTTTGGAAGTTAAAACTGGCATGTTAGATGATTTCTATCATATATTTGAGAAATGCCTCATATTAGGCACACAAACAACGTTTGCAGGAAATATGTGACAGAATTCTGCCAGGAAAGATTAATATTGCACTGTCTTTACTTTTAAATAGCATAATAGATTCATAGGTTGTTACTAAGCTAATGACCTCTAGGGCCCGTACAAGCCTAGTCATATACCCTAAACCATTTGGGTCCCAAATATTATGGACTCCTATGGGGTCATGCTAATAGAAAGGTAACTAAAGATTTGCTGGGGGAGTATTAGTTAGGATAAGACTTTTGTTATTAAAAGCCTCTTTCTATAAGGGGCATGGAGGCTGGACCAGAGGTAAATTTATGATTTCCCATCAAATTGTCAAGGTTTTGTTTAAATAGAGTCAGTCATAAACTCTGTTTTACATGGATAGGAAGCCTATTACATAGTACAGGGATCCTTTGGTACACATATGTGTTGCACAAGCACATTCTGTTTATGTCAGAAGCAAAGTTCAGATCCCTGGACCTAGTGTTTCTGGCGTTGCTTGTTTTGCACATGTGCAACAAATCTATCAGGATTAGGTCTGAGGAAACCCTGTAAGTCAGGCAAAGATCCAGTAAAAAATCCAAAGCAGCCAAGCTGAAGAAAAAGATCCACTTTCAGCAGCCTGTAGGAGACTGACTACAAAGACAGAGCCTTTAGGCAATCAGTGTAAGGCAGGGTATTCATGCCCTGAATTCTTCTGATAAGAAACCTTTCTGGGCATTCCAACTGTTGCAAGTGTCTGGTTAGATACATGACAAAGGGGGACATTGTTTTCAATGATAGGTCTGATAAGGTTCTAGTCAAGTGGTACTGCAACTTCCTGGGACCTTGATGTCATACCCTTACCTATAAGTTGGGTGACATACAATGATTTTCTTACTATCTTAGTTACATGTTGGTCAAAGGCCAAATTGCTGTCTATATATGTTTCCAGATCCCTCACTACTGGGAAGATTCTTAGGGGTGTTTTACAGATGGAGTAATTAACTTTGGTTGACAGTTTCCCAGGCCATTATAATGCATTTTTTGACATTGCATTTTAGGCCATAACTAATGTAAACACATTAAGCGGAATTGAAAGAATCTTGACAGATCTTATAATGACTAATTAAAAGTCTGTAAATAAAAAATGAAACAAGTTGTCTGTCTTATAGATGAAGATGTAAATTAATACTCTTCGATATACAAGATCTAGAAATGCCAAACCAGAATTTGAATTTCAGAGAGAAAACTATATTAAATGGACTTCTTGGATTTTGAATGTGACTTTGTTGTAAAACACTGATGGCCTTTTTCTAATGTGGTCAAGCTTCCATTTTTCCAGGAAATATAAAGGATACATTTATGGAAATGGATTTTGGTTTGGGTGCTATTTTTTCTTTCTGGCATGTAACATATTACAAATGTTTAGCATATGTTTTTTTTTTAATATTTGCCATGCTAAAAAGTGTTGTAAAAATATAACCTATATTATTGACTCATTGTATGATTATTTAAGATATTTTGAGTTTGTAACTGCAAATGTTCTGAGCAAATATAGTTAATAAAAAGAAAATAAATGAGTCATAGTTGAAGATTTTCCTTTATGCAGTGGAAGTATAATGGCTGTTTTGTTACACTGCTATCTCTGATATACTCACATCATAATTTAAAGTGGATATGTAATAGCATCCATTATTATTTTCAAGTAATCATGAGAGATTATCCGCTGTACTAGAAATAGGCTTGATTTTTCTTACTAATTTCCTGATATCAGAAGTCGACTCTGATTTAACTCAAAATGTGTGGTGATATTCTTATGGCAAATAACCTCAGGAGATTTCTGTAAAGTTAGGACAATTTTTGGGATGATTCACTTGATGTTTTTACAGAACGCTATTAAAAAGTCATGTGCTGAGAGATGAGTAAAGGAGTATAGGTAGACATTCTAGATTTTCTCAGGATGAGAATCCAATTGGTGCCCAGGTCCTCAACTGTTTTTGGTGATTTCTATTAACATTTTGATGTGAGAGAAATTATTTCTTTTTCCTTTCAAAACATATTTTTCATCTTGCTTCTAGCTCCCTAAATATGGTAAGGAAAATTATTTAGAACACTGATAGATGTTTCACAGATGTTCATTGTGTGCCATCAATGACTTGATTTCTAATGTAATCGGGGGGAGGGGTGACAAGTGTCTCTACATCTATGGTGTCATACCAGAGACGAGCCATTTAAGATTTAAAAAAAAATGGAGGTGAAGTCTTCTATAGGTGAGTTCAGTTCTTACTACTAGAGGGAAACCCAGTTAACTTCTCACAAGCCAGAGAGAAAGAGACCTGGGTCAATGTATCTTATTCTATATGTGTAGATGTGTATTTATGGTATGAATTTATTTTCCAGCTGAAATATCCCAAATACTATATACCATAAATAAATAAAAAAACAACAGAAAGTTTCAAATTAGTACCGCATTCTAATATCCCATCATTTCTTTTAAAAACATTTGTTTTAATTACTAAAATGTAATACCCTTAATATCTACACAATGTATCAAATGCTTCCTTTTGAACAGCATTACCTAGATTTTTATTTTACAATGCAAGTAACTGCTCACCAAGTCTGTTAATGTCCTTGTTGTTTTGCTAACATAAAAGATGAGGGATATTAATTTGAAATGTTAATTGCAAGAAATTAATTGGGTTTTATTATTACAAAGTAGAAAAAAGTCTGATTCAAATGAATGCATTTCTTTAAACACCTCTTGAAGGCTAAGCCACCCAAATTCTAATGTTGTGATTGATCAGCTTTGATTATGACATCACTTTTAATAAGATAATATAATGTTCTGATTTTTCAAATAAGCCTGTCTGGTAAAGTACTGTAGCACTAAAGCACTCACCACCAGTCTGAGAATAAAGTGATTTCTTATAACATTGATTTTGTTAATGCCTTATGGATTTTACTCTGGTTCCAGATGGAAAAGATAGGAAGTGATCAAAGAAGCGATCACTCATACTCACAGACACTGTGATGTTACCAAACATACTTTCCTTGAAAGATATATGAACAGTGCTGGTAGCAACATCGACTAACAGGCAACGCAAAATAGCTGTAGGAAAAGATGAAAGACCCTGTATGATGTTAAGTTTCATGTGAAAATAGATAAAAACTCTGGTATCTTCCACAACATTTTGGTGAGATTCAGTCACAGGCAATGCTGATGACTTTATACAAGTTAGTTTCAATGACATAGTAAGGTCAACTTTTTCATATATTTTAATGCATAGCCTAAGCCATGTTTCCACAATCACAAGCATATCAGGTTTATAAAATAAAAGCCATATGTGAAGAAGATACACCTGATTACATGTTAAACATTCTTAGGCTAATAAAAAGAGCCCACAAAGGGACTACCAGATCCATGAGGACAGTGTTTTGAGCAATAAGGCTGGGGTTAGGTTCAAACATAATGACAAATAAATAGAAGTTCATAAAGGAACATGTTGATGATAATGCTTAAAATTTAATAGTGGATCATTTTACCAAAGATGGCACACACAGAGCGTTGCAGTTTCTGTGGTACAGGGTTTGATTCCCTCTGACCTGATTTGCGTACTGTGATACCTTAAGCAAGTCAGTTGAACAGACATTGCTCCAATGTCACTCCTGAAAAGACACTGTGTGTCCAGTGGGCCTACCCAGTTAATAAATGGTATCATATTTTGTTTACAATGTGTATTTATTTTCTGAGATTACATTTTTTTATCACTCTGAATTAGTCATACAGCATTTAGTATACAGTGACATATAAAGTCAACTGAACCAATACATTTTTTTAATATTTCATTGAGCAAAACACATTTGACAGAGAAAGAGAGAGAGAAAATCTAGGTCTGGAAAAACTGCACATTAATGGAGATAAAGACAAGAAGGTATCTGCTTATAAATGGCTAAAAGAAGAAAACACCTGTAGCATGCCCATTCTAAAAAGAAGTTGTCAGAGTCATTTTTTTTTTTTTGGGGGGGGGTATTTTTCTTAGACATTGTATGTAACAGAGGATATACAAAAGGTAGAACAGTTTAACGAGACAGCGTGACTGGGTACCCTGTCGCTACAAACTGGTGTGAAGGCCAAACCCTATACTGGAGACCTGCCTGTCCCCTGGGTAACAGATGGAGGTTAGCATGTGACAGTGATGCATAGAAAGCTTACAAAGTGATTAAAACAATCAGGTTGGCCCTAGAGACACTAGATGAGAGACAAATGGCTTGGTAGGCAAGAAACAAAGTGCGCTGCCCTTAAGGAATGCTGACACAGTCATCAACATACAAAAACTAGAATAAAACTGACCCCTAAGTTTGGGTCAGTGCTGTTCAGAGCATTAGTTGTGGACATAATACACATTTGGAAAACAATGTACACTGAACTAGGGTTGGTTAAACTACAATGTGCAATCTAGTAAAGTTGGCAGAGCAGGGAGATAAAAGACATTTGGAATTTCATGAAGAATGTACAAAGTTATGGACTTTAACTAAACTGGGAGGATGATAGGAAAACTAAGTTTGAAACAAGGTAAAAGCTGGAAAACCAATTAAATGAAGGGATAATGTAACCTTTATGAGTTAGCATGAAACGTGAGATCTAAGTTTAAGCTAAGGCTGGAAGAAACAGAGTAGGTGAATGTTTTAGATGTAACTTAAGATTCTTAAGAGGAAGGTGGGAGACAAACAGGCATGGGTAGCAAAAAAAGTCCACCAAATGCTCTAGTTAAAGAAGAAAATACTGACTAATGTGATTGCAGAAGCATGACCTATGTTGCCTAGAGTTATGATGTTGCTAACAGCTGCGGTTTACCGAATGATGAGACTGTAAAAGGAGAGGAGTTGTATCATACATTTAGAGAGGAAAATGTACTGTGCAAATTACTAACATGGAAGACAGGGAAGCCATACAGAAAATATTGTCCACGTGACTTGAAGACTGAGGAGGAAATCCCTGTGATGCTTAGTTGTCATACAGTCACCACTACAGAGGTTCTAAGGCTGGTGGCAGGCTCAAAAGCAGGATTAGGGTTGTGAAACTCCTTACAGATTCATAGATTTGAATACTAGGCTAGCTGCCATAAAGGGTCATTCTGAGCTTGGCCAATAACCCAAGGTTAGAATCAAACCCTGTACTTTTTGTATATCAGGTAAAGACCCTAACTATAATGCCAAACTCACCCCCTTCTTAATTTTTCAAGAGTATGGACATGCACACCATTATAGTAATAAGGAACAGGTCTCGTTGGCTTTATTAGGACCAGTTTATCAAATCCCACAATCAGACAGTCTTCCTTCAATCTTGCTTGGCTACTCTGTCCAAGACTGCCTGTATGTGTTTGTATTAATAGTAGGTTCATTGAAAATAATGTTCTATGACACAGCTTTATTTCCTAGTTATATGTGTTTGTCTTTAAATATTTGACTACATTTTCTTATGAAAACAAAATAGAAATGTTGGGAGAGCAAATTGTTGTAACTAAGGAAACAATTCTTTTGAGCAGTGACACAGACTCTGAGATGTCTAGAAATAGAAAGGCCGTATTAAGTTTAAAGCTATTGGCAGTGAAAAAAAGATATTACTAGAAAATGGAAATTAAAATCTAGACCAACTATATCTGAAGTAGTGAATACGGTAAAGGCAATAGAAGAAAATGGAGGTGGGATCTTTAGAAAAGGGAAGGAGGAAATTGTATTGAAATAAATAGTATTTGTTGGAAAAGTTCATGCAAATAATGTTCAGAAGGAGGAGGAGACATGTTTAAGGGAAGGCAGAAACTGAGCAATTTATACAATGTTGACGTAAATAATAAGTGATAAAAACAAAACATATATGTACACTGCATAAAAATGTTATATTAATAGAAGAAAAAACAAATAATTTTAAGTGTCCCCAAGTCACTATCAAAAATGAGATTCAATAAAGATGTTTAAAAAAGCAATAAATATTATAGGGCAAGAAGCATGATATCCTAGTAATGTTTGATACAGAAGTGTTGCTGGAAATTAAATTAGAACTTCTGATATGGATGAAAAGATTAGTCAGAGTAGTCCAATGTTACCCAGTGATAAATGTGCCAAATTATGGCACCTTCTCTGAATTCAGATTTGATAGTCACTTTGTTTATAATACAAATTATTCTGTTGCAATCCTGTGCAATATCAAAATTCTAAGAGCTGTTAGGCCATTTGTATGACATTATGACATGCCTTAAAGCATGAATCCATAAGCATGCAAAACATTAGTGACATGCACCTGGTACACATATGATCCTATTATACATGTCGTCTTAGTCTCTTCCTTGGGAAACATAATCTGTTCCTGCACAGCAGAATATCACAAAGGCAAATAAAAGCATTTTTTTATTATTTATTTCAGTTTCAGCCAGATATGTTCCATTTAATTTATTATTTTCATATGATGATCATTGTACAAACATTTCTGCATTCTTCCACAATTCTTGAATCCCTGAATGGATTACGAGTTTTAATGTGTTTATCACAGTGGGCACCATTCAACTGCCCACTTAGAATTGTACTACATTACTGTTTTTTTTTTTATGCTGTATACATTAGGGCCAACAAATGTCTTCCCACTTGATCCGCATGTTATGTTTTGTAGATAGCTACTAGAGCAAACGTTTCACAAGTTACTCTGTATCCCAGTAATAAGCAAGGTCAGGAACATTCTTTCAAACTGAGCAAAATGAGACAGAAGCTCCAAAAAGGAATCTCGGTTAAGCAGTTACTAGGATTTGTGTTTTATACTTAACACCTGAAAACAATCTGTTTCCAGACATGGCAGATTTCATGAACTGTCTTATGAGCTGCATGCGTTTTCTGTCTATAAGAGTAACAGTAACATACAATTACAAATTATTATATTTAAAAGCTGACTAATGCATATTTCTTCTATTATTATTACCTTCTCTGGAATTCAAAGATACAATTCATATAAGTGCTGTAAAATAATTCAGATATATAAAAGACAGTTTTAGTGGTACAATTCGTGGGAACTTGCATATACAATTTTATTCAATTCAATTGTAAATAGCAAGCTGTTTTAATGTATGTGAAATTGTTGGCAAAGTTAACTTTGGTATGTTTATGTTCCCCGAATATCAGGAATTACAGACTATTAAATCTTTATAAAATGGGCAACTGTGCCCAGCTTAGCATGTGTTTCCTACTGGTATTCATTTGAATCAGATGCTTGAAGCTGTATTATTGAGGTCAGCAGTTACTTTAGAAGCATTTATTAGCCATACAACAATTATAGAAATATGTAAACAGGCACTAGAAGCCCTGTTTCTTTTTCTATCTGTCTTGTTTTCTTTACCAAGCATTAGAAAGTTCACATTTTCCATATAAAAAAGCAAATGAGAGAGTTAATGTCTGTAACAACTGGTATTCTGTAAAATGTCCAGTCTGTATTGTGAAATGCTATAAATCATGCATTTTGACAATCAACATATCTCACTGAGGTGGGAAAATAAAACATGCTACACAAATTTCATTACTCAAATAAATCTTCTTCACTGATCTAATAAGATGCCAAAGATTATTACCATATGGAGTATGTAAATTGGGTATAGCTGAAATATCTGCATGTCAGATGGGTAAAAATAATCTTCAGTGCTATATGGAGAAAACCCTGAGGGAAAGCAATTAAAGCAATCCACCTGTAAAATGCTGTCATTTGGAATTCAGGAGTAGCACATGCCTTAAATAAGCATAAAGGAAAGGCTCAGTCTTCACAGTCAAAGTCATATATCACTGTCCTTTACTAGGTGCAATAGTGGAAGAATGTGGCAATACTGAATGATACAGAATCGTTTAACTTCAGTGAGGAAGAAAAGTCACTAGTAAAGACATTTCTGCCCTTTGGTTAGCCTTACTAATGTGTGTGTTGTGTGTGTGTGCATATGCGTGTGTGTGTGCGTGTGTGTGTGTGTGTGTGTGTGTGTGTGTGTGTGTGTGTGTGTGTGTGTGTGTGTGTGTGTGTGTGTGTGTGAGAGAGTTTACATAATATGTACAAATTTATCAGGATGGATAAATGCCATTTAATCCTGGCAGATACTAGTATTTAACTGTATCCAGCAAGCAATAACTTAAGTACCTGCTTTACCAAAATGATATGACAGAGAAAGCTGCAACATTTTGAAAATACACAGCTTAGATTTTTCTGCCAGTAGGCAGCAACCTTAGTATACTGTATATAGTTTCCGCTTCAAAATAACACTGTTTTGTTTAAGCTGCTTAAATATATATTTCTGGGGGGAGGACTTAATTCATCAGACTGTGCATTCATATGAATGTGTGTTTTCCTATGAAGTATTTCTGTACATATTAACCTATGGAGTACAGTGGGTCTTCTACTTAACACAGTGGAAGCATACATATATGAATCATTAGTCCTCAGAGTTTCTTTTGTGGCCTGTCACAATGATGTTAATTTATGAGCAAGTGAATGTGTTTTTTTAAACCATCAGCAGGACAGACTTGAATAATGCTCATTTTGGTAAAGCAGGTACTTAAAGTAGATATCTCCAACTACCGCCCTATAGCCTTACTCTCCCCCTTATCAAAGATTATGGAAAGATGTATACACAAGCAACTGCTTGACCATCTTCTCAAAAATAACTTACTCTCTAATACCCAACATGGTTTCAGACCTTCCCATAGCACCACCACTGCCTTCCTCTCCTTTACAGACAAAATCAACAAAAATCGTAACCATAACACCCTTTCCTCTGCACTTTTTCTAGACCTATCCAAGGCTTTTGACATGGTCAACCACCAGATACTATTACAAATTCTTCAATCTTTGTCTCTGGAATCCCAACCTATTAACTGGTTTAAGTCCTACTTAAATAATAGACACCAAGCAGTAGTCTGGAACTCCACTCTATCTTCCCAACTACCTGTCAACATTGGTGTCCCCCAAGGGTCCATACTGGGTCCCCTCCTCTTTTCTTTATTTATCAATGACCTCCACCAAGTAGTTCCCCTAGCCACATGCATACAATGCATGAGCGATTCTACATTAATTTGCTCAGCCACATCTGTATCACATCTTCACTCCCTCACACAACATATATTTAATTCTGTAGAAGAATGGTTCTCTCAACACTGTCTACTACTTAACCCAAAAAAACTAAACTGCTCCTCTTCACACCTTCCAGTAAATCTCCCCACATAGACTTTACTATAACATCCAAAAATGGCACACCTATATCACAAGATCCTACAACCAAACTACTAGGCATTACCATTGACAATAACCTTAACTGTGACACCCATATAAACAACACAGTGAAAACGATTAACAAAAAATAGGCTCTCTTTACAGAATCAAACCTTTCCTCACTCCAGAATCTAGAAAAACTATAGCCCACTCGCACCTTATCACACCACTTCTCTATGCCTCTCCCATATTTACTAACTTATCAAAAAATAATATTTTGAAATTAGAAAACTCCTACCACAACATAGCCAAATTTGCCACAGGCAACCCTTTTAGAACCCACCACTGTATTAATCTAAAACAACTAGGCTGGCTAGAACTTCAGCAGCAATTAAAAATTAATCAATTAGGCATTGCCCATCAAATTCTTCATCAACCTGACAAAACACCTATACTATCTATTCTTATTTACCCCTATCATAACCTACAGTCCCTAAGATCTGCACACAAACTTCATGTAAATATTGACAAAGCAAACAACAAGGCTGGTGATTCCCCATTCTCTAACACTGTTGGAAAAGATTGGCACAGACTTCCCTCTGAACTTTCTAGTATTCCCTCAAAATCTCTTTAAAAAGAAACTCAGGCTCTACCTTAAAACAAAATGGATGTGCCCCTGTACTAATCCTGACTAACCTTTATTTCTTGACCCCTGACGAAATTCCACATCCTTAGAACCCTAAATCCACTTCATTTTTGCATCCACTGATCTATATATCCTTCCTACTATCTATCAAAAAAAAAAAAAAAAAAAACCTGCCTCCTCTTCTTACTTTCCTGCATCCTCATTCACTGTACATAATAATAGCATTATATGTAAGTCACATATAACAATAATTTGTTGCTTATTTTTCTAAGTACTGCATTTTAATATTTCATAACTATGTCTCCAGTCTTAATGTTTTTATATGAATATTACATATGTATTTCTTTATGTAATTGTATTTTATTTTATTTTCATTTTTTTTTAATGTTGGAGCTTATCTCCCCGGGCCTCTACTGAAAATGGACATATATCCAGCTAGACTAGCCCGGTCAACAAATGTAAAATAAATAAAAATAAAATAAATGTAAATTTCTGTAGCTGTTTCCATAACTAATTTTTTATGCTTGGTGTACAGCCCCATCAACCTGCAAAAGTAGAAAAGAAATTGGTTTTATTACAGGGGGTAGAACAATGTTACTTTCAGATAGAACGATTTATTTGCAGAAATGTATTAAGTTTGTAACCATAAAAGTATGAGGGCTACAGAAATAAAAAAGTGCTCAGGCAAGTTTCAGGGTAAAAGGAATTTTGGTTCTTTTCCTGTGGTCCTAGATACTGTTTTGACACTTACTGCCTAGAGACCATATTTTAGTTAGAGTTAGCATTCACAACTTCTTTTTTCATATAAAATGCAGTTCATAAAACTGTTTATACCCTATCACAGAAACAGACACAATGGTCACTGTTAAAATGCATCTGTGACCGTCATTTCAGTATAGCATTCATCCATGAGTAAGCTGCAGGCAAAAAAAGCACTCACATGCATAGACACACACACACACACACACACACACACACACACACACACACACACACACACACACACACACACACACACACACACACACACACATGCGTACCCTTAAACGTAAGCCCACCTAAAAACACACACGCACGCGCACACACACACACACACACACACACACACACATAAAAAAAAAATCACACATACATATCCCTTACTCCATATGTTTAATGCATAGGAAATTGTTTTTAGTGGACGTTGCTTTCTTGGTGACAGGCTTATCACCCAAATGTATTACGGAAACAAAGTTAGCAATCACAAATGACTGTGGAAAACTTTCTGATAGAAAAAAAAAAATTTAATGTATAAAAGTGATAAAGATACAACACAAAAAACAGATAAAACAAGTTAGCACTTTCACAAGGCACTGACCGCATCTTCAGACCTAGTTAAAACAAATGAAGTAAGTATATTTAAAGAGTTCAACCAATCAAAATATCCATACAAAATGATACACTGAGCTATCCAACTTCAATCCATCTAGTTCACATACACTTTTTATAATTCATAGACACTGAAGTATCAAGATATACAACAAACGATGCAATATAGCTAAAACAATCGTTACTCTATTACTAAAAAACTGTGCTTACATCAATTGTGTGCGATGTTCATTCTTAACTGCCAAGTTAGTCATGTATGATGAAAAAACGCTAAAAACTGTCCTTTCAACAAAGATGCAATATAATTAAATGGTCTTCGCTCTATTAATAATATATATACATATCTAAATATAAACATGTTCTTGCCTCAGATGTGAGCGATATTCATTATTAAGCTACCAAGTTAAAATATATGCCCAAAACCACTGAAAACTTGTAATTTCCACAATCATAATTACAACAACCTACGAATGCAGGAAGCTGTAATTCAATTTATAGGCTCATACTAGGCTAACTGCCCTTGTAAGCTTAGCCAATTACCCCTTGTGGGGCTCAAACCCTGCACCTTGCGTTTATAAGGCAAACACCTTAACCATTAGGCCACCCTCCCAAATTTATAAATGCAACTATCAAAGCACTATCGTTAATGAGGAAGTGATTGTGCTGTTCTCACTTGAGACCAAAAGAGACAGTGCAACATGTTATATGCACATAAGATCACATCAAGGAAATGTGAAGGGGCCATTGTAAACAGAAAGTACAGAGGGCAAAGAGGGGAGACAAGTAGCAAATAGTAAAGACTAATACTTTTTTGGTCCTTAAAAGCAGTTTTTCCCAGAGGGACTCAAAGACCCATGGGATATGCTACCATAGTGGGTGGTTGGAAGGGAATCTACAAAGGCAGGAAGGAGGGCATGGACCAATTATAAAAATTATAGGGAGGAACATAGCATGAAAAGGACATAGAATATTACATGCACTTAAAGTGCATACTAAATAGGCTTACCATCTGCTTCTGCCCTCAAAAAAATGTAATACAAATCACTTATAAACCTGCACTGCTATTATATCATCATTCTAATCCATAAATTCTGGAAACAGTTAAGATGGTTGAATATATTACTGTGTTATTGGGTGCAGGCAGGTTTTCTTGTTCTTGCCCCACCCAAATGACACAGAACGTGCACGTTGTATGTATATGTCTGTAACAAGAGGTATATTTTCTGCGTTAACCAATAGCTTTATGTTGAATACAGTAGTGTCTGGCATAAATTAGTGCTATTAATTAATGTAATTATGTACAGTTAGCTATGCATATCTTTATCAGGGGGATCTTGTAGTTACATGCCTAGAATTAACCATGACAAATGGTTATAAGAATAAAGGGCAAGCCCAAGTTGACAGGATTCATAGGTTGTATTTGACTATTTGCACACAACTTGCCAATATAATAATAGTAAACTCCCTTTACCCTATTTTCCTGCTATAACTACATAATCAACTCTTTAAAATATGTCTTCAACAACTAAACCTATCCTAACTAAATGTTTAATACTATTTACTCTCATATCTATTCTCACCTCTGCCTATCTCTTCACCCGCATTATGAAGCCAATTTTTTAACTACTTCAACTACTCTCCTAAACAAACAGCTAGTGATAAATACATCTTTACCCATTTTCAAATAAACACCACATCCACACCCTGCTACCTGCTATGTCAAGCTATCATCGACTTATCTCATATTAAATTCAATAACACAACTCTAAAACTAAAATACCTAACCAACTATAAACACCAGTTTTCTGCACAAAACTCCACATAAAAGATGGTGACACATCCATCCCAACAGGCCCACAAACTTCTCATCTTGCCTAACTCCAACACCACACTTCCCCCACCATTACTACACCCCACACCTGTCACTATAAAATTCTTTTACTTTTAGGTCATCCAGCAATATCCGCGAGTATAAAACAATAATTCCTTATCTCCATGCCTTCTTGATACTCATTCTTTTCATATACTCCTGCCTTACTGAGCCTGGTTGAGCAAGCAACTAAGAATATTGATAATCCCCAGGTTACAACATGTTGTTAAGACTCGATACGCACTAAGCGTGGGGAGGTGGCTACTATATAAAATCACTCTACCAGATCTCCTCCTATCTTACAACCCACCTCAGGATAAACTGGGCTGAAGTTTTGATCCTAAACTTCAGCTAAGTGCTTGATCCTATATTATCTTAATCTGCTACCACCCTGGCAATAACAGCTACCTGGTAGAGACATTCTGAGCTGGGTATCAACTTCTTACCACAAGAAACCATTATGCTTGATTTCAGTACTGACTGGAAGCGTGTAAACACAGAGATCCTTCATCACCATCAATCTTCACGGCACACAGTCAAACTATTACCACCGCCCTTCCATAGAATCAACAAACCCAATAATAAAGAAATTTATGCAGATTGGATGCTCATTAATAAACATCATAGGTTTACGCGGGCAGGAACTCACCAGATGTAAGTGATCATATATTGGCACCACATCTTGAGACAAAGAATGATATCTAACACCCCTATACAGATCTCTCGAACCAAGCACCACGAACAACACTATATTTATTTAAAAATGAACTTAGTGCCTGCCAACTGTTGCCCCTTTCAAACTCTCCCTCTGAGCCGGGCAGTCAAATATTTTAATTCTAAATTCTTGACTGTCTTGACCGACATGCTCCTAAGCGTTCTATCAGGAATAAAATCCGGCCACTGCCCCTATTTTCCAAAGAAACTAGACAATTCATATTACTTAAAGAATAAATCTTGGGTAGGTAGGGGGCATCAAAAATGCCTCAGAGCAGCAAACAGACGGCTAAGTAGTACCACTAAAAAAGCTATTCAGGCTGACAAAAAAACTACTATTATGACACACAGCAATCTCACTTCAAAACCACAAAGGTTCCAGCGTTAATAGACTCCCTACGTTTCCAATGCCACCCTCTTTGAGATGATATGTCTCCCCTTCAGGCTGCCAGTACCTTTAATACCTTTTTACTGTGCCACTTAAGTCTGGCCTCCAACACCTTCACTTCAACAACTCTAATCTCCAGACTTCTTTTATCAGCCATACTTCATTCAATTCTAGCCCACTCACCACCTTCCTGTCCAACTTTTACACAATGAAAAGCCCATATGCTCCTCTGCGGACCAAATACCCATCACGAATACTGCCACCAAAAAGCAGCCAAAGCAGTTGCATATCCTATATTTTTCCCAAAAAAAACCTTATTAAAACAGTGAGGAACTGTTATCAGTATACAAACTTGTAGATAGAGGAAGGGAGTATTTCTCATGCTAAAGGTATATGGTTAACCCCCAAAGGAAAAAACAAGTATTTTTCTTTCTTTTAATAGACATTTCCATAAATATATATATTGGCAAGTTGTGTGCAAATAGTCAAATACAACCTATGAATCCTGTCAACTTGGGCTTGGCTCCTTATGTAACCATTTGTCATGGTTAATTCTAGGCATGTAGCTACAAGATCCCCCTGATAAAGATATGCATAGCTAACTGTACATAATTACATTAATTAATAGCACTAATTTATGCCAGACACTACTGTATTCAACATAAAGCTATTGGTTAACGCAGAAAATATACCTCTTGTTACAGACATATACATACAACGTGCACGTTCTGTGTCATTTGGGTGGGGCAAGAACAAGAAAACCTGCCTGCACCCAATAACACAGTAATATATTCAACCATCTTAACTGTTTCCAGAATTTATGGATTAGAATGATGATATAATAGCAGTGCAGGTTTATAAGTGATTTGTATTACATTTTTTTGAGGGCAGAAGCAGATGGTAAGCCTATTTAGTATGCACTTTAAGTGCATGTAATATTCTATGTCCTTTTCATGCTATGTTCCTCCCTATAATTTTTATAATTGGTCCATGCCCTCCTACCTGCCTTTGTAGATTCCCTTCCAACCACCCACTATGGTAGCATATCCCATGGTTCTTTGACTCCCTCTGGGAAAAACTGCTTTTAAGGACCAAAAAAGTATTAGTCTTTACTATTTGCTACCTGTCTCCCCTCTTTGCCCTCTGTACTTTCTGTTTACAATGGCCCCTTCACATTTCCTTGATGTGATCTTATGTGCATATAGCATGTTGCACTGTCTCTTTTGGTCTCAAGTGAGAACAGTTCTCCATTTTATTAATTCATTTATTTATTTACTTACTTATTTATTTGCATTTGTTTACCAGGAAGTCTATTGAGCCAGGTTGAGCCCATTTTTGGTAGAGGCCCTGGGAGAAAAGCTCCAAAAATAAACATGATAAAGCTACACAATCAAAATAAAGAAAATCAGCTCTACCTTTCCTAGAATCTGGTTAAATATATTCCCCTCCACCCTATGGATACTTCTGGTGCCATTCCTCTGAATTACTTATAGCAGTTCATGGTTCTTTCTTAGTATGATCTCTAGATCTGAATGCAGTACTCAGGTTGTAATCTGACCAGGGCCCTGTAGAGTGGAAACATTACCTCCTTGTTAGTGGACTCTAGCCATCTGAGGATATTGTCCCAGCACTCTGTTCGCTCCTGACAGTGCCCCTTTACTCTGACCCCACTGGCCCAGTGCTGGTGTGCACAACAATCTCAGATTACTTTCCTACTGAGTTGCTTACTCCAAGTGCTCACAGCCACAATTGCAAAAGGAACTGGGGATGTAAGCTACAATCACAAACTCAATAACGTGTAGGAATTTTAATATACATACAACCTTGATAATTTTTCTCCCTAAAAACAAGCAGGACATCATCAGGACAATAACCATTCCCCTTGCTCCCTATTTATATTAATTAGTTTACATAGAAATTATCAAACTGACCAATCAGACGGTAAGACAGAAATTTTAAAGTGCTATGACAACATATTGGAATAAATACTAATGCATAAAAAACACTACACAAAACCTAACACGTTTACATAAATATATGATAGAAAAACTGTTAATAATTTACAGTAATTAGATATTAAAAACATCACTGAATAACTGTTATAGCTTGGACGCTCTTAGTTTTAATACAGTATTTTTAGACAACATGCCATTTAGTCTAGGCAAAATGTAGCATTTAGTCTAACTTGCCACTAGAGGTCTCAATACTCCCAAGCCCCCATCTTGGGCTTGGTAGAACTTGTTCAAGAATGTTGTTGTTGTTGTTGTATCTTTCGGCTTTTCCCGGTTAGGGGTCGCCACAGTGAAACTCCAGTCTGCTAATGTTTGGCAGTAGATTTTTACGTGCCGAGTTGCCAGCTCTGATGCACAACCTTCAACGAAGGTATGCCCATTCACGCATGTCTCCACATAGAAGGCGCTTTAGCTGAGAATCGAATAGGACAACGTCTTACTGGGAGGTGACAACGCTACCGCAGCACCACCACCGCAGTAACAAAAACTTTATATTATTTCTACATGTTTGTTTATGTTTATACAAGGCATTACTTATTTGTTTAGCATTAATCTCATAGCAATGCTCATAAATTCATTTTTTGAGAACTCTTTCAGTTTTACCAATATAATATGAAAGACAGTGGTCACAAAAGGCTATATATATATATATATATATATATATATATATATATATATATATATCACACATCAAAGGTATTACAGTCACAGGTCTTGTTAGATCTTAACTCTTGTGATACAGTTCTTAATTTTAAAACTTGCCCCACAAATATATATTTGTACTAATGACATATCCACATTTTAACATGCCCTTATTTCTCTTAACACTATTATTTGTCTCTCCATAAGCATTTCCTCTTTCTAATTTCTCTTTTAAATTAATGTGTCTTAAATATAAAGTGGTGGGTTAACACCAATATAGTACTAATGTTACTGTCACTAGTTATAAGCTTCCAACTACTTGTGACTACATTTTTAATGGCATTAGAGGTATTGCCAAACTTTACAACAATAGTGTTTTCATATTGTTTATCAATATTTTTATTTTCTTTAACCACCTCTTAATTTATTATGTTACCAAGTATAGGGTAAAAACTAGCTGATCTTTTTAATAATACTTCAGTTTTGTTTTCTGCAAGTAAACATCTCTGCTACATTAATTCAGTCAGAAAGCAAATAACATCAGATACCATGTTCAATATTCTCACTATCTGACATTTCATTAAACTCAATTTCTGAAAAGGTGGATGGTTGCTAGAATAATGTAGAAAATTGTTTGAAAATGTTGGTTTCGGAATAATCCTGATTGAAATATGTGACTCCCAAAATCCTTATATAGTGTCACATCTAAATAATTAATACTACTCAATGGATATGTATAGATGAATCATAGAGAATCAGTAGATGAATTTAAATAATAATACAAATTCATGAAATTTGCATTCATCACCCTTCCAAATCACAAATACATCATCTAGAAAATGTACATAGGTAATTACTTCCCTCATATAACTGAAGTTGAAAACTTGATGTTGTTCCCAATACCACAGTACAAAATTAACATATAAAGTGGCATACGCTGCTCCCATATTTAGGCCTGTTCGTTGCCTGAAATATTCTCCTTCAAAGTAAAGAACATTATTTTCCAACACTATCTCCATAAAATCTACTAGCATATTCACTTCTGCATTCTTTAAAGTATTGTACTGTAGGCATGCCTCGTGAAACCGCTGTATACCTATATGGTGTGGTATACATGAGCATAAACCTATGACATCAATAGTGACCAATAGCTAGTTATCTTGATAAAACTCTTTTTTTACATGTTCTTAACAATCCAATGAATCCTTAAGGATATATGAATATTTTTTTTAAAAGTGTTTTAATGAACCATAAATATAGACAGCTATGGTGTGTGTTTTTGATCCAGCTGCAGATGCAATAGGTTGCAATGGTGGGTTATGTAATTTTTTATGTATTTTTGGTATCCCAAAAGTAATTGATAGTACTGGATGCTCAACAATTAAAACCTTATATACGTTATAATCAATCACAGTCTGATCCAACAAATCTTTCCAAATAAGGTTCGTTTTTATAGTAAAAAACATGCATTTCATTTTTGGATACCCTGAAATATTGGATTTCATTGTTGAGTAATTCATACATTCTAGAACTGTAATCTATGGTATCCATCAAAATCACTCCCACCCCCTGGTCAGGCTTGATAATCCTTAAGTCACACTTTTTAGTCAAGTCTTTCAAAATTATTGTTTCTTCTTTTGTGAAATTAGTCAACTTTCATCTGGCTGTGTGCTCTAATTTTCTTATATTAGACTTACAAACCTTCCTGAATAAAGATAAAGTTAGATGTGGGGGGTATTATATGTACTCTTTCTAGTAACTTTGATTTCATGTCTAATAGTGGTAGCATTCTCATTAAATAGAACCTTAAATTTTAACTTACGTACATACAACTTAAGATCCACTAATGCATTTACTAAAGTGAAATTAAATTGCAGAACAAAAGTGAATCCCTTGCTAAACAGTCTTAGATGTGTTTCAGTAATAACTTTGTTGTTGTAATTAAATATTTTAAAACCATTGAGTCCATGGATAATAGGATAATGTTCATACTGGTAATAGTACTAACATCATTTAATATTTGCATCTCCTCTGAAATTTGTGGTATGGCAATGCATTGTAATAATTCTGGCTCTCCCTGTGTTTCTTGTATGTGTTTTTCCCCTTCTCTGCTTTTCTCTCTGAATACCTGAGTGGGGGGAACTGTAAAGGGTCTAAAAAAATCACCTTCTGGAGCTTCAGACTCAAAATTGTCATGTTGATTTACAGAATTCTGATAAGGTATATTGATTCTATTAACACCCATTGGATATATACGTGTTATATATTTTTGATTAATCTTATGGATGGGGTAAGCCTTCCCCTCTGCATAGGCAAATTCTTCCCTTTTCAGTATTTACATTTTTTCACCTTAATTTTATACAATATATTATCCATACTTTTAAAAATGTGCTCATAATCTGGCAACTTAACATCATATTTTAAATCATTCTTTAGAAAAATAACTAATGCATTAATTTCTTCTAACAATTAAAATCGTTGATGTAAAAACTTTTAGAATACAAAACAATCCAATGTTTATTTACGAGAGTGTTTGAAGACAAAAAGGGTTCCAAAGGGATTAAGACTGTGGAGATTTCCCAATGACATCAATAACGACCCCACTTATTAATGAACTGGTATCAGTGTTTGACGAGTGTGGTTTTAAAGTAATGAGAATTCTTATTAAATCGAATGAAAAGCAGATGGGCTTATTTAAGTAAATTAATGCATTAGATATTTCACTAAAGAATGATTTAATATATGATGTTAAGTTGCCAGATTCTGAGCACATTTTTAAAAGTGTGGATAATATATTGCATAAAATTAAGGTAAAAAATGTAACAAATTGAATAGGGGTGAATTTGAATATGCAGACATCCCTAATGTCGCTCTCCTACTTAGTATACAATAGAAGAGTCTTTGTGGGTTCTGTTCAAGCAGCTTTATTATATAAAAACACAACATGGTTGGGAGGGTGGCCTAATGGTTAAGGTGTTTGCCTTGCAAGCAAAAGGTGCAGGGTTTGAGTCTCACAAGGGATAAATGGCTAGGCTTAAAATGGTTCACAAGGGCAGTTAGCTTAGTACTAATCTATGAACCTAAGATTGGGAGGGTGGCCTAATGGTTAAAGTGTTTGCCTTACAAACACAAGGTGCAGGGTTTGAGTCTCACAAGGGAAAATTAGCTAGGCTTAAAATGGCTCGCAAGGGCAGTTAGCTTAGTACTAAACTATGAACCTATGATAGAAGTTTACTGACTTTAACTTAGATAACTTATTTACAAACTAGCTACTGCAATCATACATGCTCACTCTCTGGTTGCAGTCTCAAAATGGCACTGGGTATAGCATGTGCCTGCTATTTATATGTGCATGTTCAGTCCTTGATATGCTTCTTAAAGATACAGCATGTACACTCTGATCTACACCATTAACCAAAAATACATAACACCTATAGATCCATGGGTGCTAATAAAATAAATCAACCTTAATAGAGTGCTGTAAATCAATGTGAGAATGTTGAGTCTGAAGCACCAGGAGATGATTTTTTAGATTCTGTACAGTTCCCTCCACTCAGCCATTCACAGAGAATGGCACAGAAGGGGAAAAACATACAAAAACACAGGGAGAACCACAATTATTACAATGCGTCACCATACCACAATTTTCAAAGGAGACTCAAATATTAAATTATGTTTGTACTATTCCCAGTCATGACTCAGTATTTACTTCATATGAAAACTATCCTATTATCTGTGATCTCAATGGTTTTAAGATACTTAATTTCAGCAATGAAGTTATTAATGAAACACATCTACGACTGTTTAGCAAGGGATTCACTTTTGTTTTGCAATTTAATTTTAATTTAGTAGATGTATTACTATATCTTAAGTTGTATGTACGCAAGTTAAATTTTAAGGTTCTATTTAATGAGAATGCTACCACTATTAGACATGAAGTCAAGTTTACTAGAAAAAGTACATATAATTCCCTTACATCCAACTTTGTCTTTATATGAGAAGGATTGTGAGCTTGATATAAGAAAGCTAGAACATACAGCCAGAAGATCATAGGTGACTAATCCCATGGAAGAAGAAATAATAATTATGAAAGACTTGACTAAAAAGTGTGACTTAAGGATTGTGAAGCCTGACAAAGAGGATGGAGTGATTTTGATGGATACCATAGATGAAGTTTCTAGAATGTAGGAATTACTCAGCAAAGAAATCCAATATACCAGGGTATCCAAAAATGAAATACATGTTTTTATTATAAAACTAATCTAATTTTGAAAGAGTCGTTGGATCAAACTGTGACTGATAACAATTTACACAAGTTTTTAATGGTTGAGTATCCAGTGACACCAGTCATTTTTGGAAACCCAAAAATACATAAGAATTTACATAATCCACCATTGCAACCTACTGTATCTAGAACAAGATCAAAAACACATTCCATGGCTGTCTTTATTGATGTTTTATTAAAACAACTTAAAAAAAAATATTCATATATCCTAAAAGATTTGTGGGATTTTTAGAACATGTAAAAAAAAGGTTTTATCAAAATGACTTGATAGTAGCCACTATTGATGTTATAGATTTACTTTCATGTATACCACGCTATATAGGTGTACAGCGGTTTTACGAGGCATGCCTACAGTGCAATACTTTAAGAAGAATTTACGGAGATAATGTTGGAAAATAATGTTCTTTACTTTGAAGGAGAATATTTCAGGCAAAGAACAGACATAGCTATGGGTGCAGCTTTTGCCCTTTTCTAAGCCAATATTGTACTGTGGTATTGGGAACAACATCAAGTTTTCAACTTCCATTATATAACTGAAGTGATTACCTATGTACATTTTGGGGATTTTATATTTATGATCTGGAAGGGTGATGAAAGCGAACTTCGTGAATTTGTATTATTTTTAAATTCTACTGATTTTCTACAATTCACCTATACACATTCATTGAGTTGTACTAATTATTTAGATGAGACACTATATAAGGATTTTGGGAGTCACATGTTTCAATCAGTATTATTCAGAAAACTGATATTTTCAAACAATTTTCTGCATTATTCTAGCAACCACCCACCTTTTCAGAAACATAATTTAGTTAAAGGTCAGATGATGAGAATATCGAGGATACTATCAGATGACACTTTTTTTCTTTGACCAAAATCAATAAACTGGTAGATATGTTTCTTGATAGAGGCTACCCTTCCTATTTACTTGCAGAAATCGAAAATGAAGTATTATTAAAAAGATACTCTATACTTGGCAAAGGAATAAATAAAGAGGTGATTAAAGATATTAATAAAAATATTGATAAACAATATGAAAACACTATGGCCGTAAAGTTTGGCAATGCCTCTAATGTCATTAAAGATCTAGTCACAAGTAATTAGAAGCTTATAACAAGTGATGGTAACATTAGTACTATATTGGGATCTACCCCCACTTTATAGTTAAAAGACACACAGATTTAAAAGAGAAATTAGAAAGAAGAAATGCTTATGGAGAGACAAATAATAGTGTTAAGAAATATAAGGGCATGTAAAAAGTGGATCATGCCGTCAATGCAAATATATATTCATGGGGCAAGTTTTAAAATTAAGAACTCTATCACAAGAGTTGAGATCTTACAAGACCTGTGATTGCAATACTATTGGTGTGATATATATATAGCCTTTTGTGACAATTGTTATTCATATTATACTGGTAAAACTGAAAGAGCTCTCAAAAATGAATATATGAGCATTATTATGAAAGTAACCCTAAATAAATAAGGAATGCCTTGTATAAACAAAAACAAACATGTAGAAATAGTGGCATGTTTTTGTTTTTCATTCTTGAACAAGTTCTAACATACCCAAAATGGGGACTTGGGAAGATACTTCAGAATATCAAGAGTTCTACTGGCAATTGAGATTTAATGCTGTCAATTAGTCCCGGCAAAATGCTATGTTGTCTATAAATAGTATATTAATACTAAGAGCGGCCAAGCTGTAACAGTCATTCAGTGATGCTTTTAATATTTCATTACTTTAAATTTTTAACATTTTTTCTATATATTTTTATATCATATATTTATGCAAAAATATATTTTGTTTTTATATAATGTTTTTTATGCATTGATATTTATTCCAATATGTGGTCATAGCACTTTAACATTTCTGTCTTGCTGTCTGACTGGTCAGTTTGTTAATCTCTATGCAAACTAATTAGAATAAAAAGGGAACAAGGGGAATGATCGTTGTTCTGCTGAAGTATTGCTTGTTATTAAGGACAAAAGTGCTCAACATTGTATGCATATTAAAATTTCTACACTTTATCGAGTTTGTGATTTTATTTATAGGTTCATAGGTGTGTACTTGGCTAATAGTCCTGTAGCCTTTACAAGCCTAGCCCATAGGATTACCCTAGCATCATGCCACCCGACCTTAGTTCCCAGTACCTCTAACGAGTAGAGCCACTGGAGTGATCCCCGGGGTGAATTATAAATTTCCTATCCACTCATCAAGATTTATCTTGAAGAGGGCCAGTGAGGTGCTCTGCTTGACTTGTATGGGAAGTCTATTCACAGCATGGGCAGTCTCTGGTTATGAACTTGTCCCTCCAGCATGTTCTGTTGATTGTGGTAATGAGGTTGAGGTCTCTGGAGCGTGTGGTGCAGAGGGATTGGGATTTCTTTAGATTTAGCATTTTTAACAGAGCTGGGTCAGACATGGCTTTGTAAGTCAAGCAGAGATCACCTCTAAGTAGGTATCATGAGACAGAGAATAGTTGGAGTTTTTTGAGTCTGTCCATATAGGACAAGTGTTTAAGGCCTAGGATCCTCTTTGTGATGTACTTTTGCGGCCTCTCCAGTTGTTGCAGGTGTCTAGTGAGGTACATCCCAAATGGGGCATTGTACTCAATGATTGGCCTAATGAGGGAAGAGTAGAGGGAGACAATGACCTCTTTCTTCCTGGATGCAAAACCCTTATTAATGAGATGTGCCACATAGAAGAACTTTCTGACCACAGTGTCAATGTGGTAGTCAAAAGAGAGGTTGTTGTCAACCTGTGTTTCCAGATCTCTTATAATGCCTTCTGTGTTCAGTTGACTACCATCGATGGAGTAATTCAAGGGAACTGGGTTTTTCCAAGGGGGATGATGACACTTGTTTTGGCATTGAGCTTAAGGCCATGGTTCTGACACCAGTCATTGGTCTCAGTGAGGCTATTCTGTAGGATGTCAACATCACTTGGGAAGTTAATAATAGCTCCCAACTTGCAATCACCTGTGAACTTTGTCAGTCTGAGTCCCTTCATGCTGGCCTGGACTTCAGAGAAGTAGATACCAAACAGGAGACGACCCAGGACCGAACCCTGTGGGACACCACTAGTGACTGTTCTGCAGTCTGACTTGAAATCAGCTACTTTCACACTGTGGGATCTACCTGTGAGCCAGTTTGCAACCCACCTAGTGATATATGAGTTGATGCCTAGCTTTTTCTATGATTCTTGAATGAAGAATGGTAGCAAACCCCTTGGCCAGATCAAGGTAGGCTGTATGAACCACCTTACCTTCATCCACAGCTCTGGTGACTGACTCAAAGAAGTCGACCAAGTTGAGTAGGCATGATCGTCCCTTCACAAAACTAAACTGTGTAGGATGCAGAATTTGGAGATTCCCTATATCCTTGTTTATTAGGTCCATGATGATGCATTCCATAGCTTTGCATATCAGACTCATCAGGCTAATGGGGCAATAATTCCCAGTGTCTGTAGTCACTCCACCTTTGTGGAGAGGGATGACTGTAGCAGTGCACCATTTGGTAGGGACAAAACCTGAGCTGAGGTTGTGATTGAACAGGGCACATGGGTCAGGTGCCAGTTCACTTTGTATTTCATGTAGAACACAGCCAGGGATATTGTCAGGTCCCATAGAAGCTGAATTATTGGCCTTGGACAGTGTTGTTTTAACCTGTGCAGCAGTAATACTGGGTGCCTGGCAATCTACTGGTATTGTAATTGGTCCTTTGTGGGGGGAGAGGAGTAAAGCTGGCACTGAATCTGTCTGCCAGTATATTGGCAATATCTGTTGGCTCAGTATAGGAGGTACCATTGATAAAAATAACTCAGATCAAATCTGGGTATTGCCATGGAGATTCTTTACATAACTATAGAAGGCCTTGTAGTTGTCTTTACTATCTGCTGCAATTCTGTTTTCATAGCTAGCTTTAGAGGATTTGATGAGGGATCTCAACTTTTTGTTGAGGCTGATAATGGAGTTTTTCCAGTCTTGGGAATTTACCTTATTTCACATCAGTTTCCTCCTTCTGTTATAGAGTTTGCTTATGGTAGGGGACCACCAGATTGGTTTCCATTTTTTGGAGGAGAGCATCTTGGTTATATTGGGCATGGTGAGATCCATGCATTTGTGTCCGTGTTCGTGCAGTGCATTGGTGTATGATTCGGGGGTCATGCAACTATTCTCCATTTGCATGGGTGCCGTGAAGTTAGCCACCTCTGTTTTTAGGAGCCCAAAGTTAGCTTTGGAGAAGTTTGTCATGGTGGTTATCTTTGTGGGGGAAATGGGATTTGGATTTCCAATGTGATTAGTTTGTGGTCGAATCTAACCAGGGGGTGTTGACTATTGGTGTAGCGCAATGGTCGCCCATGTTAGTAATGACCAGGTAAAAGATGTTGCTACCTCTAGTGGGGGTAAGAACGAGCTGGTCCAGGACATTGGAATCAATGAATTCCAGGAAATGGGCAAGAGTATTGGTACATGAGTAGTTTTTCCAGTTAATGGAGGAGTAGCTGAAGTTGCCCAGTATGAGAGTGTTAGGTTGGACTCTAATATTCTCCAGGGTGCTTAGGAACATGGATTGTGAGTCTTAGGACATGGCTGGGGACCTATAGGTTCATAGGTTCATACTAGGCTATCTGCCCTAGGGCATTTATAAGCCTAGCCAGAATGTGTTTGGCTTTCGCCACCCATTTTAAATTTATTTTGCTATGCCCTTTTTCGAGGTTAGTATACTGTGCCTCTGTCTAACAGTGACACAGAAGTGATACCCGGGGTAAACCTACAATATCCCATCCACTCATCAAGATTCCTCTTGAATAGAGTCAATGAGGGACTCTGCCTAACCTGGACTGGGATTTTATTCCAGAGTGAAGGGAGCCTCTGGGTTATAAATCTGTCCCTCCAGCATGTCCTATTTATTTCAGTGCTGAGGTTCAAGTCTCTCGAGCGCGTAGTTCAATGGGATTTGGATTTTCTGAGGTGCAGCATGTCCATTAATTCCGGGTTGGACATGACTTTATACGTCAGGCACAGATCGCCTCTGAACAGGCAGTATGCCACTGAGTAGAGCTGGAGTTTCTTTAACCGGGCAGCATATGGCATCTGTTTGAGCCGTTTGATCCTCTTGGTGAGGTACTTTTGGGGTCTTTCCAGTTGCTGCAGATGTCTAGTAAGGTACATCCCAAAAGGGGCATTGTACTCAATTATGGGCCTGATGAGGGATGAGTAAAGAGGCACGATGACCTCCCCTGATCTAGATGTGAATCCCTTCATGATTAGGTGAGCTATATAAAATGTTTTTCTAACCACTTTGGCCACGTGGTTGTCAAATGAGAGATTGCTATCAACTTGGGTCCCCAGGTCCCTAATTACTTCTTCTGTACTTAATGGATTACCACCTGTGTGGCAATTTGTGGGCACTTTGTTTTTGCCAAAGGGGATGGCTATACACTTTTTGGCATTTAGCTTGAGGCCATGGCTCTGGCACCAGTTGTCTGTTTCTATGAGGCCCTTTTGGAGGATGCTTGTGTCGGCTGGAAAGTCGATTATGGTGCCCAGTTTGCAGTCATCTGCGAACTTGGTCAGACCTGAATCACTGTCTTACCCAATGTTAGCTGCACCTGGAGTATCTCAGATGCGTTATGTTGGGCTACCAGTCTAGAGGTGTGTGCATCCTTTATGAATATGGAAAGACCGCCGCCTTTGGAGCTTCGGTCCATGTTCTGGGGCCGAAAGGTGCGGAATGAGTTATAGCCTGGTAATGCAGGGGTGCTTTCTGCTGCCTTGAACCAGGTCTCTGTTACAGCACAAATGTTGATGTTCTCCATTTTAAGGAGTGCTTTGAGCGAGTGCATTTTGAGATTTAGACTTCTAGCGTGAAGTTTTACATCTTCAGTTCCTTTTGCAATCATGGCTGTGAGCATTGGGTCAAGCACCTCTGTATTTGTTTGGTTCTTTGTCTTACTTTCTGAGGCTGTCTCCTATTTTGTTGGGTTATTTGTCTTTCCTACTGAATTGCTATCAGTTTTACTCTGCCAGTAGATAACCTACAACAACCCTTGTGTGAAGTAAGTGCAGTACTTTGCATTTTGTTTGTCTTGAATCATAGTTACCATATTTCTGCCCATTTGTTCAGGTTTTTTAAATCAGTACCTAGACTCTTGTCCATATTCACCACTGCTGCATCTGTTATCTACAAAGTAAGCACAGGTGAATTTGGTCATTGAAATAAGAAAATGGAAGTTGTGATGGATAGAAGCTATGGTCATGTGATCTGCATCTCTGCTTCCAATACGTATGTGATGGTATGTACATGAAATCCAAACTGCTAGCCTTAGATAATGTATGAGGGCAAGTGACCCTACCAGCATTCAGTGACACAAATTCCCTAGAATAACTATCACTATAATCATACCCAGCCCCCTGCTGTTCTAGGTGTTACTCACTGAGCAGCATCACTCTATTGGTTACCCTTAGACTGCACAAGGTATGGTTCCCCCTCATAGTCTGTGAGCTACCAGCACAGTCCAGTCTAATTAACCCATTCCTTTCCTGGATAAAACCCATAGTAACAACCTGATATTATGGATGGGCAGTTTCCTACCATCTCTATAGCCAACCCAATGGACATGGGCATCCTGAGACAATATGGCAATTGTCTCCTGTATACTGGTAACCACATAATCATGAAACAAACAAATACTATATGTAAGAGTTGTAGCTACACTCTGCAACTGGAGGCAGGATTCTCACATACAGACATGTTGAATGCCAAACAGCTTGTCAGCACACATATATCACTTCCCACACTAAATAAGGACAAGACACAAAAACCCACATATCCGTCAGATCACACAAGCACATAAGTTACTCAACCACAAATACCAGTATACTGACGAAATAACGACATAATCCACAAAACGACAGCAAACTGACAAAATAAAAAATGAAAGGCCACCAACCGGATCAAGATATTAATTAAGCCGTAGACACACAAACTTCAGATTGAAATAAATACTTAACATACAACACGGAACAAATAGATAATGTAAGAGCTTTCGTTTAAAAGTTTTAAACTTCCTCAGACAATATATTCAGTGACATCACTTCCTTATATAACCTTCTTCCAATTCAAAAAAGGGTGCCCAAATACTAAATTAAGGGTCGGGCACAAATACCAGTATGACTTTGTCATAATCCATGTTGGTGTGAATGACCTGAGACATACCTCCCTGGACCATATTAAGAAAGACATGACTGAGCTTTCAGATTGTGTGTCACAGGCAGGTATGACCCTAGCCTTGAGCAGCATTCTACCTTCACCAAGGATACAAAAAATGATTGACTTTAACAATTGGCTTAACTTTTTGTGGCAGTCCAAGGGGATCCAATATTTGTCAGCCTGAGAGCCCATGATCGACAGGCCACTGTTTTGCCAGAGATGGTCTGTACCTGCCTCCTCTATGTTTTTGGATACTGGCAAAGACTTTAGCTACCCTTATAGTGCCTTAATGTCAAAGTATCCAACCTCCCACTGTAACAAAATCTTCTCATGACAAGCTCAAGGTAATGCTGCTCAATGCTAGGAGCATCCCTAGAAGCACTCCTCAACTTGGAAAATGCTGATGTCTGCTTAGTCACTGAGACATGGTTCAAAGCTGCAGAAAGCACTCCTGCCATGCAAGGCTACAAGGTCTTTCATATATTCAGACCATCAACTGAAGAAAAAAGAATCAAAGGAGGAGAGCATCCATCTTCATGAAGCATAAGTACATCTTAAGATTCTTTACACAGTATAACTCTCTCAAGCTACTTGATGTCCAGCTAACCATAGGCAAAATCCTTTACCATATCATTGCTAGCTATAGGTCCTCCACCATGAACCAGTAAAAACATACCACGTACCTGTACCTTGACCTACTGGATTCACTCACCATGCAGCCCAAAACCCTACTCTTGGGTGATTTTAACTATCCTACCATTGACTGGGGAACATATGTGACCACTAACATGCAGGCTCAGAGGTTCTTAGACTTTGTTAATGTAAATGCTCTGGAACAGCTGGTTCACTCATCCACTAGGAGATCAAATATCCTGGACATAGTCCTCACTAACATGGGGGAGTGTTGCACCCCCCCCCCTTATAATGTTCTCTTTGGTAAGATCGGACCACAAAACAGTCTGCTTTGAAATAAATATTAGGCCAGATACCCCATCAAACTCAAAAATGCTAAAGAATTTCTCCATGACAAATTATTTCCTACTAAGCAATGGCATAAGAAATTTAAAATCTCCCCTGAACACAGAAAACACAGAATCCTATGCAGAGGTGTACACCAATGCCCTGTATATCCACTTAAGAAGTTGTATAGAATCGGCAGTGTCAGACCAGATTAAACCCAGGTCTTACCAGAAAAACAAACTACCCTGGTGGACCCCTGGTATATACTGGCTATACAACAAAAGAGAGAAACTAATGTCCAAAAAAGTGGGAACAGGCTCAGCAGATGAAAAAAATCTCTCACTAGTCTAAACAAACAAATCAGACATCTGGTCAAGTCCTCAAAAGCAAATTATGAAGCAAAACTAGCCACCCTAGCTAAGAAAATCACAAAGAGTTTTTTAACTACATCCAAATTCTTAAGGGGAATAACCAGCTATGGGCCAAGGTGGTTGTGGAAGGCACCACCCATGCTCAATCAGAGGAAATAGCCAACCTATCTAACAGATTTGGATCAAACTTCAAACCCCCCCTGGTTGTCCCACAAAGTATACCTGCTGCCATTCCTCAGGCTATTATCTCAAGAGGGCAGGTCATCTCTGTGTGCTCTATGGCTAAAAACATTTCATCAGTGGACCCTGATAACATCCCAGGTTGCCTTTTAAATAACTTAAAACATGTCCTAGCAGACCCACTTGGATCCTTACTTAATCACAGTCTCCAGACAGGCTATGTTCAGGCAGAATAGAGGACTGTAAAGTCACCCCTGTTCACAAGGGGGACCATCAACCAACCCAGGGAATTATAGGCCAGTAAGCCTGACTAGCCTCATCTGTAAGGCCATGGAAAGTAATCATTATGGACCTTATCAACAAGGACATAAGTAGTCTCCAGACTCTGGATCCATCCCAGTTCAGATTTGTTAAGATTAGATCATGTCTGTTAAATCTGGTTGACTTCTTTGAGAAGGTCACCAAGGCCATGGATATGGAAAAGACTGTGCATACTACTTAGCTTGACCTGGCCAAGGCATTTGACACAATTCCCACTCTCTCTCAACTGGGCATAAACCCCTATGTCACCAGGTGGGTAGCCAAATGGCACACCAACAGCACACATATTGTCAAAGTGTGTGAATACACCACTAGCAAGAGGCCAGTCACCAGCAGTGTACCACAGGGTTCTGTATTAGACACTCTCCTGTTTGGTATTTATTTCTCAGATCTGTGGATGACTGCAAACTGGGGGCAATCACTGAATCCCTGAATGATACAGATATACTACAGAAGGGATTAACGCAGACAACTGAATAGTTCCAGAGAAATGGATTGAAACTAAATGCAAAAAATGCATAATTATTCCCTCTGGGAAAGCAAATACCCCAGCTAATTACAAAATAGACTGCACCTCCTTAAGAGCAGACCCAGTGGTACGTGATCTGGGTACTCAGGTTGATAATAATCTGAACTTCAACCACTATGTGTCCACAGTGGTAAGAAAGTCCTTCTATATGGCACATTCATCAGTAAGGGCATGGCATCCAGATCGATGGATGTTATAATTCCAATGTACTTGGCCATCATTAGACCAATAACTGAGTACAATGCATCCTTTTGCATGTACCTCAACAGACATCTGTAACAGCTGGAATGACCCAAGTGGTTTCTCATCAGGAAGATATGGAATATAGAAAAGAAATCTTACGTGGAAATATCAAAAGCCCTTTAACTGTATTCTGTCTCCTACAGACTACTATGGGGTGATCTGTGTCTGGCCTACAGAGCAGTCTCTGATCTGGCCCTGATGGAAATGTTATACATTTGTAAATCAAACTGCAAGAGGGTCAGTCTTTCCAGGGATCTTAACCTAGCCTCTGACATAAATTAATCATGTTGGATAGATAGTTATGTCTGTCAGACACTACCCCTTCCCTAATCTAGGTCAGTAACTGTGTAGAAAACCCTATAGCTTTTAACTTACAAATCAATAACATATTGTTCAATCCATGAAATGCAGTAATACATTAATTTAAATTAGACCATTCCCTAGTTTCAGATGCATTTTTCTAATAATTTAATTATAAATGCATATGTTTCAGGTATTCACAATACTAGGTGTGATGCCCCACTTCTGGACCGGGAATCAAGGAGCCTCAATCCTTACACTGACAACAGTGAGGGAAATTCATTTGGAACAGAAATAGATACACACAGGATTTTCAGATGCAGCTCTCTGCAAAACCAGTGCTCTGTTTCCCTGCTCCAAGTAGCTGACACACACACTCTTTGAGATTTGATATTCACACACACACACACACACACACACACACACACACACACACACACACACACACACACACACACACACACACACCTGGGAAAGGCTGGCACAGATTTACCAGCCATGCCCAGACTTTAAGGTAGTTCCACCACCACCAGAACACTCCAAAGCCACCTACTCAAAGACTCTAACATGGGTACCCAATTATACTGAGAAAAAGTAATACTAATACAAATGGTAGTGTTTGACCAATGCAGCAATGCTTTCAGAAGTGGCCACAGTGTCACCAAATAAATATAAGTACTCTCAAAGGTTAAAATTTTCTCTAAAAGACCAGCCACAATGACAGGTTTAAATATATTTAATAATAAATAATAAAAGAACATGAAAATACTAAATATCTATTTACAATAAACACCATAGTTTCAATCACAGGAAATATTAAAAACAACTCAGATGGATAGATTCACACAGTTACAGAAAAACAGTACTTAACTAATCTCACTGTATTTTCCTGACTGATCTAAAGAAGTACTATTCCCTGGTACTTATTAAACAAGGCAAGATGAAATGGGTGAGAAGTCTTCCTTCTTTGCCAGGTTTCAAAAACTAACTGCTCTGAGACTTTTGTCTCACCTGGTATTAAAACATCATTTCAGTGCTGGATTACAGAATTATATCATATATATCTGGTCATCTGACTCTGCTTCCCACATTATCCTCTTTACTAGAAGATGAACAAGAATCTAACACCTATATTTAATAATACACACACACACACACACACACACACACACACACACACACACACACGCACACGCACACACAGCTTTGCTAAGATGTGTTATAGCATCTGGCAGCTATAAAACCATTTCAAAACTCCCATCCTTACAGGATAGCAATTAGTTCACAATTAAGGACAATACAGTAAGATTCCCAGTCCTGGTTTTCACAGACATTTCATCTCTGGCTGTAATCAGAACTGTAAGATACAATATTTATGGTCTAAACCAGGTAATTTAATTTCAGACTATTTTTCAAAGTTAACTGGACTGAGATTAACCTCTTTTCTTCCAATATCCTCTGTTAAAATATATTATTTCTACAGTTACAATGCAGTCTGATATACAGATGTATTTCTTTTCTGTCCAGCAGGACCCATTGTTGGTATATTTTTAACACAAGCAGCTTTACAACTACATTTTCAACACAAGCACTTGTACAAATCAGCTTGATATACAAATGACATATAATTCTTTGCAAAGCTCCAGCTAGCTATGCTGGCATATGTTACACATCCACTGTTCTACTTCTCCTGGCATAGCTAGTAATACCTCACATCATCACACTAGGCATGTTGCAAATTTCAAACAATTCTCTTGATATTAATTTCTGTACAATTTTTTAAACTAATTTTCCATTATTTTGTTTGTATTTGATGATGTGATAATACATAAATATACTATTGTTTCAATTAAAGTGGATCACCCTTATTCTTAAAAATTGGTTCACAACCATTATTTTCCAATTCCAAGGAATAGTATACTTGACATAACTATATTTTCAAAGATTATGGTTATCTGCATCTCTAGTTTTTTTATTAATGTCCTTAAAACTTTTTTGTAATATTGTCATAACATACAACCTACGGATTTATTTTAACATTTTACAACTCTTTTCCCATTTATGTTTATAAGGGAAAATCATATTAAATTGAATAATCTGAGGAATGTACACAAAATGTATCCTGTACGTATTTGACAAAAATCTTATACCTTCCTGGCCCCACTCTGTGAAATAGAGGGATAACACACTGACTATGGCCCAGCTGCCATAAAATTGAATAGTGACTTGGTGGCTAACAGATTTGGGTTGGGAAAGAGGTGAGTGATTTCTAGCACTGGCAAACCCATCCTGGAATGAGGAAGTGGCAGTTTCAGTTAGTCAATCACCACCTTACAAGTGGAGGGTTACATAGCAGTAAAATGGCAGGGACAATCCCAGTCCAATGACAGCAGCCTGCATTAGCAAACGCAAACAAGGGGATGTCTCATGGTGAGGCAGGTGCTTGGGTGTGGGTTTCATGCCCTAATAGAAATACCTTAATTTCTGAGATAATACTGACAGCAACAACTATCTACATGGCTGCATGAATGATTCCCCTTTTATTTGTCTGTTGTCTAGTACTGGGCATACCCAGTCAAACAACTGTACAAACACAATTCAATTTCCAGCATGGAAAACAAAACAAAATGAGCAAAACTTGTTTAAATCCACTAAAAGTAGCATAATTCTACAGATAACAATAATTGCAAAAGAAATAAAGTAACTTCCTGCTTTTGGCTTTAAAATAAGGTCAGTGAACCACTTTAGCTTTTCCAGCACATGTACACTGATATCAGCCCTCTGACGTATTTTGGGAAATACACCAAATAAGTCTCAGTCAGCGCATAATAGCTCAAATAGGAATTTAAACGAAACAATGAAAAAACAGCTTATGGCTCCGCCCAATAATGCTAGCTTCCAAAAAAGAGGAACTTATCCTCTCCCGCAGAATAATCATAAAGCTGAAATTGTGACCATGGAGTAGTGCTTGATGCACAATCAGTTAAAATGTGCTGCAGAACAGATTTGGTTGATGAATTTAAGTCAGAAGTAGATTCCCCCCATGAACATTACCAAGGCTATCACCTGCAAGATACTAACTACAAGCTAAGCAATAAGTTCTCTCCAAAAATGGTATCTGTCCATGGGAGAGGGGTTGGGGGCTGCAGCAAATCAGAACTGAAATAGTCTATAATGCTTTAAAGTGTCAGTAACTTGCTTAGATTACGAGTTGATCTTTTAGACCGAGGCTATAGAATAGGAGACATAGAACAGGTCATAGATGAGGCTAGAGGAGTTAGGAGTACTAAAACCAAACTCTACTTCTCTGGAAATATAACATGACCATTGGATAACAATAAGCTAAGTGTTAAAGAGCAAACTAATAGGGTCACTTTAACTTACTCTAGCAATGTGAATATGGATGTGACATAGTGAAGAAGAATTGACTCATACTTATGACAGATAATGACTTATGTAACGTATTAGGGCCCTGTCCTAAGTTTGCCTTCAAGAATAATAGGACATTGAAGCAATGTTTATGCTACAAACAGACACCCTCTAGAAGGGTATACTCAGAGTGTAGGGGTACATATGCATGTAGATCCTGTAGAGCATGCAGGTATATCTGGACTGTTACATCTGTTATTCATCCTAGATCATCAAGGAGTATTGAATTTCATTTTTATGCGGACTGTACTGATAAAAATATAGTTTATTTGGTCAAGTGTGTTCTGTGTGAAGGTTTTTATGTAGGTAAGGCCAACTGCACATTAAAGGAGAGGATACTTGAACATACTAATGATAATCAAAATAAGAAACCTAGCAATGCATTAGCTAAGCACGTTGCTGATAATGGAGATACCCACAACTTTAAGTTTTTAGTGCTGATCAAAGCTGATTGTGGTTTATGAGAAGGGGATATTGTGAATGAAACTGAATAAGTTGAGCTGTGCTGGATTTTAGACCTGAGAGCTAATTTGCACCCAGCTCTTAACAATGCTATGTATTTAAAACCCGCACTTAAAAAGAGGGGCTTGCATCATTAATTATCATGTGATTCTGCATTCAGATTTTGATTGGCTGTTTTGTTTTATTTAAATGCTTTAGATTTTGATGTTTGTATCATTAATTGTTATCATGTGATTCTGTATTTAGTTTTTGATTGGCTATTTTGTTCTATTCATATGTTTTAGATTTTATTTTTGTGTTAAGGTCTGAAGAAGCGGGTTTGCCGTGAAAGTGCTTACCAGTTTTTATTTCTTAAATTATTTCTTAATTCAAATGGATTCTACACTCAGCCTTGGTGGATCTGTTTTTACTTATCTATATATTTTTGGACCTTGACCTGATCCTTTTGCACTCTTGGATTCCTCTGATTAATTTATTTTGTGTGTATCAAGGACCATGGCTGAAGGAGTGGAAACTGAATTTGCTTATAACCCAGTTGAAGGGACTATGAACTGTAAATGCACTGGAATGACTACTTTTAAACCATCACCTTTTCTCAAATCTATATACAATTCACTTTTGGATATGTCTTTAGACATCGACTCACGAACTGAAGCTGTGGTTGACACTAACTCCATGAATGCCTTCTGTACATCTGTTGGAGGATAAACTGTACAAGTTTAAACACTTCCAGTGGCAGCGGTTTCACTTTGAGGCAGATATATACCATAAAACTATCCCTGGAGGACTATGCATACTTAAAATGCCCTCATATGGTGAAAGCTTACCAGAGCTTTTGAAATGCTGGCAGGTTTTGAACCTGCAATTAAGTTTTGACTACATGTGTTTAATGAATGACTTTTTTCATCCAGAGGAAGAAGCCCTATCCAGGGACATGAATGCTTTGTACCTTGAGATTTACAACACTTACAAAAGTGAATTATATTGATGAAATACTTTGCAATATATCCATTTATGAATGGAAACTTCAGAATGAGAAAATAAAGAAACTGAAAAGAGATTCTTCAGATTTCACACAGGGTTTTGTTTTTTCCTGTCCAGGGTGCACTGAACCAATTGGAATTTATGTCGGTGATCCCAATGAAGCAAGGCATTCTATCACAACAGCAACTATACATGAGGATCCTATCATAGACGAGAGAGACCATAGAGTTGACGCCCACAAAGTGGATACTGGTAAAGATGCCTCTAGCTCAAGTGAAAAAACTGCGTCATGTGAAAATAGCTTTCATGTGAATGAAGCTATTCATTCTGGATTGAATTTCACTCAAAGCACAAGTAATGGAGCTGCTTTAGTTATCAACACCTCTATAAAAAGCCAAAGAGGTAGTGAGTGAGTTTTGGTGCATTCCCAGGAATGTGTTGAAAAATCAGGTACTTAGAGTTGTGAGGTTACATACTGACGCAGCTCCATTAGAGAAGGCTCTAGATATCCTTAGAGTTGAACTTTTAGACTGAGGCTATAGAATAGGAGACATAGAGTGGGCCATAGATGACGCTAGAGGAGATAGGAGTACTAAAACTAAACCCTACTTCTCTGGAAATATAACACAACCATAGGTTAACAATGAGCTAAGTGTTAAAGAGCAAACTAATAGGGTCACTTTAACTTACTCTAACAATGTGAATATGGTATGTGACATTGTGAAGAAGAATTGGCCCATACTTTTGACAGATAATGACTTATGTAACATATTAGGGCCCTGTCCTAAGTTTGCCTTCAAGAATAATAGGACATTGAAGCAATGTTTCTGATACAGACAGACACCTTCTAGAAGGATATACTCAGAGTGTAGGGGTACCGGTGCATGTAGATCCTGTAGTGCATGCAGGTATATCTCGACTGTTACATCTATTATTCATCCTAGATCATCAAAAAGTATTGAATTTCATTTTTATGTGGACTGTACTGATAAAAATATAGTCTATTTGGCCAAGTGTGTTCTATGTGAAGATTTTTAGATAGATAAGACCAACTGCACATTAAAGGAGGGGATACTTGAACACACTAATGATATTCAAAATAAGAAACCCAGTAATGCATTAGCTAAGCACATTGCTGATAATGTAGATACCCACCTCTTTATGTTTTTAGTGCTGAGCAAAGTTGATTGTGGTTTATATGAAGGGGATGTTGTGAATAAAACTGAATATGTTGAGCTGTGCTGGATTTTAGACCTGAGAGCTAATTTGCACCCAGGTCTTAACAATGCTGTGTCTTTAAAACCAGCACTTAAAAAGAGAGGCTTGCATCATTGTTATCATGTGATTCTGTATTCAGTTTTTGATTGGCTGTTTTGTTCTATTTATATGTTTTAGATTTTATTTTTGTGTTATTGTCTGAAGAAGTGGGCTTGCCGCAAAAGCACTTACCAGTTTTTATTTCTTAATTAAATTGGATTCTACACTCAGCCTTGGTGGACATCTGTTTTTACTTATCTACATAATAACACATCTGCCCTGTACAACTTTAGCAAAAGATCTACTTCTTGTGTCTGTTGGCTTTATCCATTTTTGTTACTGGGAAGTGCCAAAAAAATGTGTTTCTGCTGGTCTTCGTGCAGTTTATGTATACTATTCCCAATATTATCCAGCACAGAAGTGGAAGAGGTATCACAGATGGAATTTTGAAAAGAATCAGTAGCTTCAAATTTTTCAGCAATCTCTGGCCATTATCTTTCCCTATTTTCAATATTTGCAGTCTGGCAATCAATGATCAGATGTTAATCCACCTGAGTGCAGCATTGTTATCACAAAATCAGCATCCTGCTCTGTCTTTCCGTGTAGCCCACATGACTCTTCTCAGTGCCTCCTGCACAGCAGGAGAAGTTCCCTGGTGTCCTGGTAAAATTTCCTAGTCAATATGAATATCACCTTGGGACTCCCCTCCAAAAAGAGGGCACTGGCCTATTGAGACTAATCTGGTCAGTAAAGAGTAAACAAATAAAATAAAATATAACAAATACAATTAAAATATTTTACATATAGCTTGGCTATTTGCTATTATCTCAGAAGTTTGGCTATGATCAAGTGAATAAAGATAAATGCATTAGTAACTGTCACATAGGAATATATCATAGTATCATATTGTCATGGTAGACTACTGAGCTAATGACAGTAAAAGACCTTTTTAAGCCAAGCCATGCTATCCAATGATATTTTAGATAGGTAGAAGTCCTAAAGTTTTTTTTTTAATGGGGGGGGGTTATAATTTAGACATGAGTAACCAGGCGTTTACAAGCTTCCTGTCTCTAATAAAGACTTGGGTGATAAACCAGGTTCCCCTTCAAATGATACACATTTTGCTTGAATAAGTGCAGGGAAGGAATCTGCTTCACATGGGTGGGTAGTCTGTTCCAGAGAAGGGGTGGCCTCTGAGACATTTCTGGGCCTCTAACGTGTCTTATTTATGTTGCAGATGAGGTTTAGTTCCTGGATCGAATGTTTCTGTTTCTATTTATTTTAAAGATGTGCAGCAGGTCCATTAATGCTTGATCAGAGGACGCTTTGCAGGCCAGGCATAGATCACCTCTCACTTCTCAATAGCCTGTAAGAGACTGCATATAAGGACAAGGCTTTGAGGCAGTCCATATACGACCTGTTTTTTTTTTTTTTTTGCACCATGTATTCTGTTTGTGAGGAACCTCTGCAGATGCACCAGTTGTTGCTTATGCCAGGTTAGGTACATACCAAAGGGGGGCATTGTACTCAAAGACTGGTCTTCTGAGGGCAGAGTACAATGGAGCAATGACATCTTTGTACCTACATGCCATACACTTTCTTTCAAGTTGTGCAACACAGAATGATTTCTTCACTACAGCAAACATATGATGGCTAAAGGCCAAGTCGCTTGCCCACATGCATTCCTAAGTCCCAGACTACTGCAGCTCTACTTATAACTCTATTATCAATGTGGTAATTTGCAGAGGCGTCTGTCTTTCTGATATCTACAGGTGTCAGTCTTTTTGAGATCTACTATTATGCACTACTCAGCTCACTGCTGTCAGACTAGAGAATGAATCCCACTGCAGCCCCCCCCCCCACCCCCACCTCTCAACTTTTTACTTCAAGAATCAAGGAGAGAGGTAAAAAAATAGTGGTGGTGCAAAGGACCAAAATTGGTGTCAAGCATTGCTCTTATGTACTAAAACATTAATTATCACACACACACACACACACACACACACACACACACACACACACACACACACACACACACACACAGTTTCCAAAGATCAGACAAAGTGCCTCTACACTCTCCTCCACATGCAGTGACCAAGTGAAGATTTGTGAGCAGCCTCACTAATTTTTCATCATTCATTTACACCTCATACACAGCTCACCATTCACTTATATCTCACTTACAGCTCAGCATTCACTTGCACAGTACATTTTCACACCTGGAAGCTTGTAGTGAAGCTAAGCCATTGGCCGTGCTACTTGATAATTGCATTCATGAATTCTACTATGCATAGCTCATCCCACCACATGACAAACTGCCTTACGTTTTGTCAGTCAGCTGCCAGGTTGTGTGCCTTGTCACTCATTCTAAGTTAGGCCATATTAGCTGTATTAGCAGCCCGCACCTTAACTGTGTAAATGACAGAATAATATCAAGCACCCAGCAGTGATAAGATGTTCTGCTTGCATCCCATTTTATCACTTCTGAAATAGCTTTCCTCATGTGACTGGTGGCTGTGAGATCCATTTGCATGGCAGCATTGAAATTTCTTCCAGGAAGTTAAAAGAGAGTTTTTGCCTGCATTCAGAAGTTAACAAATGTGAGAGCTCTCATAGCTCCACCATACTTCTCTAAATCCATTGTCCGTTGGAGAATTCTACCTCCTAAGAGTGATAACAAAAAATCTGTAAAGTCATTCCACCTTGAAAACAGCACCTATTTAACTGATACATAGTTCCCGAAAATGCTAGATTAGATGATTATCAAGGTGTTACATATTTCATAATTAATAAAATGAAGTGCTATACTTAGTTTCGCTTTCTAAACAGGTATCACAGAGTTTCTTCAGCATGACTTGAGATGACAAGAGACATTGTGCCTGCTTGTCCGTTTCTTGAGTTTCACAAAGAAATTCTGAGAAGTAAAATATTTCCAAGTATGTGTGGAAGTAGAAGCAGCTAACATTATTACGGATTGCAGTTACTGTACAGGATAAGACCAATGTAAAGTAATTTCCTACCCTTTCAATGCATATGAATTTTGCTACGTACTATTACTGGATTGCTGTTGTAAGCTGCTTACTGTTCAGATAATGGAACACCAGCTTTGCCTTTTCAGATGTAGAATGTGCATTCTCTATCCCTTTCATAATTAACGCAAACAGCATGAGCTATTATCATGAGGTCATACTATACAGGCTGTGATGATTATTTGATCTTTGCCACCTTAGCAATCTTTAACTCATTTTCTCTGAGAAAACATAAAAATTCCTATTACAGCTCTTGCAGTATTTTTGTACTGTTTGGGGAATACAGTTGTACTAACGGTGATGGAATAAGGTGGAATTAATTGATGTTAGACACCGTGACACCCAGTACTGAGGAGAATTCTACTATCTATATATTAGTCCGTCTTCTAAATAGCACAGCTTTATGTTTTTTACATCACATTTTGGCATATCTGCTACTTTATGTCTGACAGAGATTTTGTGTGATGTTTTATTTGTGTCATCATTTCTGCTGACATCATGTTACTGACGTTAGTCCAAATCCAGCTCTTTTAAAATGCATAGACACACACACACACACACACACACACACACACACACACACACACACACACACACACAGATAAAGTCTCCCTCTCTCTCAGTTTTGCTCATCCTTTATTCTGCTGCTCCTTGCAGCTGACTCCATACTAGCTAGGAAAGAAAGAATGATGGTGTTCAGGTCAGGAGAGAGGTACTCTGAAGCATTTTTCACACCCAATGTTGAAACACATTGATCCAATGCTCCTTGGCAAGTTGACACCAAACCACACCCCTGCAAAGATTAATGAAACACAGCATTCTTACATCTGCCCTCTCTTCCTACTTTGTTTTCCTTGGGTCTTGAAGAAAGGGTGTTGATTTCCATTAGGATACAGAGTGAAAGTAACCTAATGGTATCATTTTGCCCCGTTAGTCAGCCTTGAATTGACTGTAGTACACATCCTACAGACAGACCAGGCAGACACACAGTTGCTATAACAGTTACTAAAACAAGGCCTGAGACTTAGTTGAACTTAATGCCTCTATATGCAGCAATTTGTTATACTGTCTGCTGACTGTAGCTACCCCATAAAAACATGCAATGACAATATACAACAACAAACAAGTGTATATTTATTTTTTTATTTTATAATTTAGTTACTAGGTAGGTGGGCTGATCTTTTGACCCTTTTCAGCTATGACCTGAATAGTACAATTTCTAATAGTAGCTTCAATGTTTAAAGTCTTTCAGCTTTTCCAAGTTAGTGGTCGCCACAGCGGAACTCCGGTCCGCTAAATGATTGGCAGTGGATTTTTATGGTGCCGAGTTGCCAGCCCGATGCCCAACCTTCAAAGAAGGCACACCCATTCATACACGCACCTACCTGCATGTCTTTTACTGGACCCACAATCTTTCCAATTACAAAACCAATAGTAATGATCTGCTATCAAAACAGACAGCAGTAATTACCCTACTGTTTGCTCTACACTCTTCATAGCAGTAGCTAAAAGTTTAACTTAATAGTGTAGATGGGAGTGAGTTCACACTGAACCATAAATGTGTGTGTCGCATGTGTCCCACATGGTCTGTCCATCACACCCAGAAAGATTCTTCTAACACTGCTGTCATCAGATATCAATGCAAATTCTTGTCAGGTGTGAACTTATGCAGCATTCTACCCCAAGGCATCCTGCAGTAGGCTGTTTTATGTACATACTATATACTTTCATAACTATTGCCCTCTCTCTGCATATGCATTTTTAATTATTTTGCTGACTGTAAACAGAAATTTTATTCAGGAAAGCTCCCCACTTTTGTGGGCCTTAATTTATTTTGTATTTATTTATTTGTCTGTTTGATTGCTAACTGGTACAAAGTCATTTTCAGCTGCCATCCAGGCAATGTGGAAATCACATCAAAGAACCCAAATATTGAGGGGAAACTATCAGATACAATTATGATTATGCATTACAGGAACTAAGAATGGTTGCTGCTACCTGCAGAATACCAGAAGCCTACAACAATACTTATAAAGTATCAGAAGCCTAGATGTAGGTTTACTTAATGAATACCAGAAAGATAACTCTGGTTGTGTGCGGCAGCTTGACTAGAATCCAATACTTGAGAACTGTAAGGAATTTTACATTTCATTAAGTGAATTTAAACTCTACTGAAAATCCAAGACTGAAATGTAAACAGAAAGTGTGATTATTTTTACTTTATCCTGAAAGTTGTTTTAATTTGTTCTTTTCACTTTGAATATAAACTGAATGCAAGAAGCTGACATCGGTGAAAGCTATATGATGCACTGGTGGTTTCAGCAGGACTTCTTGATCAGTATATTTCATTCCCACATTGCAGTCTGGAAATGCAAACATTTTTTGGAGTTAATCCCCACACATGAAATGAAAGATAGAAGTTAGTTTGTTTTGTGGATGAAATGTTTGTCAAACAATATAGAAAAATTTATAAAGACTCTGGTATAGGCCAAAACAAATATGAGTTAGCATATAGTGGCCCTTCAGGAGAGGAATGAGGTTGTTGATAGACATGTTACAGCTTGTTGATAGACATGTTACAGCAGTAAGAGCCCCAAAGGTTTACACTCAGCATGTTTGCAGATAGTAAAGCTCTACTGGGCTAGGCTGCGAGTACATGAGCATGCCTGAGAACGTATACTGGGAATTGACCTCGATACCTGATTCCACTATACCTTGGAATAACTAGTTTTTGTTTTACAAGAGTGTGCTAGTGCTAATTTAAAAGTACTCCACTCAGAATTTTGCTGTATTAGATTTTTGCATTTAGAACTAGATTAGCAGGTGAGAGAAGGAGTACTGATATTGCTTTGGGTGAGATTTACTGTTAGCCGTGAAGCAGTATGTTACTTATTTGACCTCTGTTCTCTGGTCTGTTGGTTTAAACTCAGTCTGTATGCAGACATAAAAGTTCTGCTTAGCTAAGCTGCCATGATACTTGCACACCTGTGGACATCTCCTCATACTTTACCTCAAAACTGATCCAAGTACACCTGGGAAGTAATTATTCTCTGTTTCTGTGCTTAAATTAGAGTCTGCTAGAGCTAATTTTATTGCATTCTACTCTTTTTTGCTTCGATAGATTTTTTCCATTTAAACCCGGTCTGCCAAGTAATCTCCTGGTGAGAGAAGGGGTGCTGCTATTGTTCTGGGCAAAGATTACTATTGGCTGCAGGACAGAATTTTTTTAAGTGGTCTGTGTGTTACGATTAGTTTGTTTCTTTAAATTCAGTGTATTTTCAGATGTCAAAGCTTTATTTGGCTGTGCTGTGACTAGACAACCTTACCTGAAGACATCCACTCACACTTAACCTCAAAACTTGACTTCACTACACCTGAGAGTAACTATTTTCTATTTTTATGCTTACATTAGACTGTACTAGAGTTAATTTCAAAGTAAATCCAACGGAAAACAAAAGGCTCAGGCTACAGAGTGGTGCGAGAAAATAAGAAATAAAGTAAAAAACAGCACCAAACTTACACCAACAGCATTTATTAACAAGAAAGAAATAAAATAAAATAAAACGTAAGCGCTTTCACGATTTTCACAATCACTTCCTCAGACAGTGAAACAAGATAAAACTCTGATTTAAATATTCTAAGAGGCAAACAGCTGATGTGCTCTAATACAAAGCAATTACAAATTTAAAGAGAATATCAGAAACATAGTAAAAAATTCAATGTAAAACACATATATAGATAAATAAGTAAAAACAAGTATAATTTAATATGCTATAATATTTAAAAGTATAATGTTTAAGGTGACGTGACTTTAAAAAAGGTTTTAGGGATGTCATACCATTCAAACCTGGAAATTTCTCAGCATTCAAAAGCAAGATCATTTTTGCTCTGCAGCCTCAGTATGATTTCCTATATCACCCCCACGAATGCTAGGATACAGTACTTGGGATAACTAGAAATTTAAATATATGAGTATGATCTGTCTGTTTTACGTGGTAAGCCAAGGCAAAGTTTTCTTTCTGATTATTAATGTCCCTATTGTGCTCTAAAATCCAATCCTTTAACATTCTATTAGTTTTACCCACATAGAATGAATGACACACTTGGCAAAAACAAAAGTAAACTATATTTTTCGTGCGGCAATCAACACAACAAGTACCTCTGATATTAAAATGCCATGTGGGGTGTGTATATGTTGTAGTAGTGTAAACATATGGACATGCAGAGCAACGCCTGTAGGGAAAAGTGCCAGTGCATATGGAAGCAGGTGGTTTGCTGGTACCAGTCTTATTGCAAACATGCTGTTTCAAGGACATGTTATTTCTAAATGAAAAATGGGGGTCATTGTCAACTTTATCTAAAAGACCTGGTATTTCTTGTAGGATGCTTCAATGTTTCTTAATAATAGGCATATAGTCATTAATATCACTGGAAAATTGAAAAACAATTCTAAAATCATTCATTAGAGGGCCAGGCTCACATTCATGAGATGTATTGCTCAAATATGGCTTGCATCTACCACCTCTTTGAGTCCATACATTATCTATGGTTGTAGTAATCTCTTTGTTGGAATAGCCTCTAGCTAAAAACTCATGCCGAAGAACTTCAAGTGCTGCACAAGCTTCTACATCATTGTTATGGAGTCTGAGCACCCTATAAACTTGCCCTTTAAACACATTTCTATGTATGTGTCTTGGATGCATGCTATTTTTGTGTAGCAAAGCATTTTGTCTGGTTGTTTTTTTATAAATGCTACTACACACCTATTTCAATTCTGTTTTGCTGATCAATACATCTAGGAAATTCAGTTCAGTTCTAGAGCATTGATAAGTAAACTTCAGAAAATCAGTTGTGGTATGCATATAATCAATAAACTTATCTAGTTCAGATTCATCACCTTTCCAAAACAAAAAATGTCATCCACAAAACGAATGTCCGCTAATATAGAGGTCTGTTCCCAAGTTACTAATGCTAGATTGGCATAGCTATTGTCACAGGCTGTGCCCATAGCTACACCAGTCTTCTGAAGAAAAAATTGATTTTCAAAAACAAAAACATTGTACTAGGAGGCTACAGATAAGTGAATTTTTTTTATCATCATATCATCTATTCAAGCACAGAAATTCTCTCATTCTGTCCATTCCCCAAACATTGGGAATAGAAGTAAATAAAGATTCAATATCTAAAATCATAAATATAAAATCACAGTCAATAGTTGTCATGCTTGTCTGCAATCTCCCTAAAAAGGACTTAGTGTCTTTAAGAATCGTGTGACAACTGTCAAGCAGACTGTGCAGTTCACCCTCTACGTATATAGATAATGGTTCCATACACCAGCCAGCTCCAGATAATATAGGTCTCATTGGAGGTATCTTATAATTTTTATGTAATTTAGGCAAGCCATATATCCTGGGCACTAATGGAATTTCAATGTTAAAAAATCTAAATAAAGCTTCATCAATCATATCAGTCATTAATATATCGAAAATCAAGAAATAAACTTTTTCCATTATTGCATTAACTCTAACTTTGGTAATATTTTGATAAGTATGGCAATCCTGTAATAAAACATTAATTCGCTGTAAATATAGGTCTTTATCTAAAATGACAATGCCCCCTCCCTTGTCGGCTTGTTTAATCTCCACTGAATTAATGGCTTTCAATTCACTCAAGGCTCTACTATGCTCAGCTGACATGTAAAGAAATCAATCTCCACTACTTTTACTTTGGACATTATTGATGACAAATTAGATCAGCTATAGGATAATATAATTTCGTATGACAAGAGATTACAGAATACTAAATCCAAAAAAATACAAAGGGACAAAAAGGATTTCGAAAATAATAATGTGCTCTCTTGGCCAAGGGAACGAATCAGGTCTATAGCCAATGAGAACGTCCATCCTGTAATTGACCAACCAGATGCTAGATCTAACCTTCCTAATGTGATGCGTACTTCACGTTTGCAAGCAGTACAACAGGAAGCATTAGGGGGACGCTTGGAAGACGCTGATATAAGGAGTGTGATTATCAATGAACCCGCCTGTTCAAGCAATAGTTCTCCTAATGGCTTGAACGTAAATAGTCCTTTTGACAATAATCAGACTTTACACGATCAGCGACAAGGAAATACTACTACTGACAATAGCATTTTTTTAGAGAACAAGAGAACGACCAGTCTTGTGTTAAAACAACAGCTGCCCATCAAAACTCGCTCCAGGAGCCTGAATAGGCAAGGAAAAGCACAGAGACATTGGAGCACAGAACGGAATTTACAGTACACTAAACGGAGGCGGATGTGAACTCAGGTTTGATTTTTAATATATCTTCCATCACATTAACTTGTGAACAAATTGAACTTCTAAGGAAAGGTCTATCTTTTATCCCTGCAAGGAAAGCTAATCATGTGGAATTACTTAAAGAGCTGAGATAATTAGGCAGGAATCTTTCTTTGAAGAATATGTTTGCACCTAATAATGATGGCTTGAGCAACTATAAAAGACCAAGTACATTTGTACCTAGTATGCATCCTGCCATACAAACTTTTCTTAATGTTTGCAAAACTGACTTTAGAGAACTCTTTACAAGAGAGACCAAGATTGATTTCTTTAACATGTCGGCTGAGCATAGTAGAGCCTTGAGTGAATTGAAAGCCATTAATTCAGTGGAGATTAAACAAGCCGACAAGGGAGGGGGCATTGTCATTTTAGATAAAAACCTATATTTACAGCAAATTAATGTTTTATTACAGGATTGCCATACTTATCAAAATATTACCAAAGTTAGAGTTAATGCAATAATGGAAAAAGTTTATTTCTTGATTTTCGATTTATTAATGACTGACATGATTGATGAAACTTTATTCAGATTTTGTAACATCGAAATTCCATTAGTGCCCAGGATATATGGCTTGCCTAAATTACATAAAAATTATAAGATACCTCCAATGAGACCTATAGTATCTGGAGCTGGCTGGTGAACGGAACCATTATCTATATACGTAGAGGGTGAACTGCACAGTCTGCTTGACAGTTGTCACATGATTCTTAAAGACACTAAGCCCTTTTTAGGGAGATTGCAGACAAGAATGACAATGATTGACTGTGATTTTATATTTGTGTCTTTAGATATTGAATCTTTATTTACTTCTATTCCCAATGTTTGGGTAATAGACAGAGTGAAAGAATTTCTGTGCTTGAATAGATGCTATGATGATAAAAAAAAATGTACTTATCTGTAGCCTCCTAGAAACAATATTGGAGAACGGTGTTTTTGTTTTTGGAAATAAATTTTTTCTTCAGAAGACAGGCGTAGCTATGGGCACAGCCTGTGCCAATAGCTATGCCAATCTAGCATTAGTAACTTAGGAACAGACCTCTACATTAGCGGACAATAATGCATTATTTGGTGACATCCTATGGTACGTCCATTTTGTGGATGACATTTTTTTGTTGCGGAAAGGTGATGAATCTGAACTAGATAAGTTTATTGATTATATGCATACCACGACTGACTTTCTGAAATTTACTTATCAATGCTCTAGAACTGAATTGAATTTCCTAGATGTATTGATCAGCAAAACAGAATTGAACCAGGTGCTTAGTAGCATTTATAAGAAACCAACCAGACAAAATGCTTTGCTACACAAAAATAGCATGCATCCAAGACACATACCTAGAAATGTGTTGAAAGGGCAAGTTTATAGGGTGCTCAGACTCCATAACAATGATGTAGAAGCTTGTGTGGCACTTGAAGTTCTTCGGCATGAGTTTTTAGCTAGAGGCTATTCCAACAAAGGGATCACAACAACCATAGATAATGCATGGACTCAAAGAGGTGGTAGATGCAAGCCATATTTGAGCAATACATCTCATGAATGTGAGCCTGGCCCTCTAATGAATGATTTTAGAATTGTTTTTCAATTTTCCAGTGAAATTAATGACTATACGTCTATTATTAGGAAACATTTGAGCATCCTACAAGAAATACCAGGTCTTTTAGATAAAGTTGGCAATACCCCCTGTTTTTCATTTAGAAATAACATGTCCTTGAAACAGAATCTTTGCAATAACACTGGTACCAGCAAACCACCTGCTTCCATACACACTGGCACTTTTCCCTGCAGGCGTTGCTCTGCATGTCCATATATTTACACTAATACAACATGTACACACCCCACATGACATTTTAATATCAGAAGTACTTGATATATTGATTGCCACACGAAAAATATAGTTTACTTTTGTTTTTGCCAGGTGTGTCATTCATTCTGTGTGGGTAAAACTAATAGAATGTTAAAGGATCAGATTTTAGAGCACAAGAGGGACATTAATAATCAGAAAGAAAACAGTGCCTTGGCTAACCATGTAAAACAGACAGATCATACTCATATATTTAAATTTCTAGTTATCCAAGTACTGTATCCTAGCATTCATGGGGGTGATATAGGAAATCATACTGAGGCTGCAGAGCAAAAATGGATCTTGCTTTTGAATGCTGAGAAATTTCCAGGTTTGAATGGTATAACATCCCTAAAACCTTTTTTAAAGTCACGTCGCCTAAAACATTATACTTTTAAATATTATAGCATATTAAATTATACTTGTTTTTACTTATTTATCTATATATGTGTTTTACATTGCATTTTTTACTATGTTTCTGATATTGTCTCTTTAAATTTGTAATTGCTTTGTATTAGAGCACATCAGCTGTTTGTCTCTCAGAATATTTAAATCAGAGTTTTATCTTGTTTCACTGTCTGAGGAAGCAATTGTGAAAATCGTGAAAGCGCTTACGTTTTATTATATTTTATTTCTTTCTTGTTAATAAATGCTGCTGGTGTAAGTTTGATGCTGTTTTTTACTTTATTTCTTAATTTCAAAGTACTCTACTGTGTTCTGTGCTGTGAATTAAGTTTCTGTTAGCTGTAGGGCAGTGTGTTATTTAATTGGTACATGTGTTTGACTTGTTTGCCGATGGCAAAGCTCTACTTGGCCAGGATGTATCTGCACGAATACTTCTGGGGACTACTCAGACTTGACTTCAATACCTGATCCCACTGTAACTGGGAAGTAAGTATATACTGTTTTATACCAAAACACAAAGAGACAAAAACTGTGATAAACTAAAACTTTTAAACAGCAGAAACGGCACAGAAGAGGTAAAAAAACAAAGAATTCACTCCAGCATGGACCAGGCAGCAGTTTAATGACAAAATATGTCATTAAACTGCTGCCTGGTCCACGTTGGAGTGAAGTCTTTGGTTTTTTTTACCTTTTCTATGCCATTTCTGCTGTGTATATTCTGTTTTATACTTTAGAACTAATTTCAAAGTACTCTAATGTGTTTTGTGCTGTGGTAGATTTTTGCAAATTTGAACTAATTTATCAAGTAGACTGGCAGTTGGCTTAGAAGATTAAAGAGCTGTTAACAAGCTGTTTTGTATGGCCTACAGGTCCAAGGTTTGATTCCTTTCGTCTTCATTGCCTAACTGTGCGACTCTGAGCAAGTCACTTAATCACATACTGCTCCTGGGCTGAGTGTGTAGAAAGGTCTATGAAGATCAGTGCTTTACCCTGGAATACAAGTAAATAAATCTCCTGCTGAGAAAATGGATGCTCCTATTGTTATGGGTGCAATTTACTATTGGCTGTAGGACAATATGTTATTTAATTATGGTGTTTCCAAATATTTAATTTCTACTTGGCTAGGCTGTAACTGCATCAGCACACCTGAGGGCATCTATTCAGGCTTTACCTGAAAATACTGATCTTTCCACACCTAGGAAGTCTAGTCTGCAGCATGGTTGCACACTGTTAAGAACTACTTTTATTAGATCCAAATGTTTGTACCTTGTTTTGTACAAAATTCTATAACAGGTGTGTTAACTTTGAAATTTTCACTGTGTGCTAAACAAAGTCTCTTGTAGTGCAAAATAAAATTCATCTGAACACAGCTGAGCACTGCTCCACTAACCTAAGAACAGTTGCAGACACTTGAGCACACTTGTGGACACTTGCTCACTATTGCAGACACTGTGCATGGCTGTACAGAGTTACAGACAGCTGCTGAACACACTTACACATAGTAAACCTATGCATCCAGCACAAATTTCTCTTCTTGCTTTAGGCATAATGGACACTGCCCCATTTCACTTTTTGTCAGCTGTTGTAGAATCTGAGCCAAACTGATTGCCTTTGCTGTTAACTGTACCATTACTTTTACTTGTCTAATGTTATCACATCTGTGCCAGATTGTGGGTCATTGCTGTAAACTATCTCATTGGTTTTACTTGTCTGCTGTTGTGGCATCCAGTTGTCAATTTTGCCTTTACTGATTTTGTGTCAACATTTGTGGATGTGATTGCATTCTAATTGTTGCTGGTGCTGTGGCACCCATGTATTTTTTTTAATCATCATATTGTATTCACAAATGGCTCTGCTGCTATTATTATGCTGTATTTAAAATGCTGCTACTGCACCAGTACTGTTAGCCAAAAGGGTGCTGGCAGAAATTGGGCTACTGTTGGCCAAAGGAGAAGAACAGGGGGAAGGCATTCCCAAAAGCAGAAAGAGGAGGAAGGTTAGGAGTGTAGTAGTGAGAGTAGGAACTTTGAATGTTGGCAGTATGACTGGTATAGGGAGAGAGCTATCTGATATGATGAAGAGAAGGAAGGTTGATATATTGTGTGTGCAAGGGACCAAATGGAAGGGGAGTAAGGCCAGGTTCAAATTGTTCTATCATGGTGTGAATGGGAGGATAAATGGGTTAGGGTTTATCCTGAAGGAACAGTATGCCAAGAGTGTTTTGGAGGTGAAAAGAGTGTCAGATAGAATGATGTTTATGAAGCTGGAAATTGATGGTGTAATGATGAATGTTGTTAGTGCATACGCTCCGCAAGTTGGGTATGTGATGGATGAGAAAGAAAAATTTTGGAGTGAGTCTGATGAAGTGGTGGTGAGTGTACCCAAGGGTGAGAGACTGGTGATTGGAGTGGATTTCAGTGGGCATATTGATGAAGGGAACAGAGGGGATAAGGAAGTGATGGGCAGGTATGGTGTTAAGGAGAGGAATGCAGAAGGTCAGATGGTAGTGGATTTTATGAAAAGGATGGACATGGCTGTGGTGAATATGTATTTTAAGTAGAGGGAGGAGCATAGGGTGATGTACAAGAGTGGAGGAAGATGCACTCAGGTGGATTATACCCTATGCAGGAGGGCCAGTCTGAAGGAGATTGGAGACTGTAAAGTGGTGACAGGGGAAAGTGTAGTTAGGCAGCATAGAATGGTGGTCTGCAGTATGATGTTGGTGATCAAGAAGAGGAGGACAAGTGTGAGAGCAGTGCCAAGGATCAAATGGCGGAAGTTGAAAAAGGGTGATTGTGAAGTGGAGTTCAGGGAAGAGTTAAAACAGGCACTGGCGGGCAGTGAAGAGTTACTGAATAGCTGGGTAACTACAGCAGAGATGGTAAGGGAGAGAGCTAGAAAGGTGCTTGGTGTGACATCTGGACAGATAAAGGAGGACAAAAAGATCTGGTGGTGGAATGAGGAAGTACAAGAGAGTATACAGAGGAAGAGGCTGGCAAAGAAGAAGTGGGATTGTCAGAGAGATGAAGAAAGTAGACAGGAGTATAAGGAGATGAGGAGCATGGCAGAGAGAGAGGTTGCAAAGGATAAGGATAAGGCATATGGAGAGTTGTATGAAAGGTTGGACACTAAAGAGGGAGAAAAGGACCTGTACCAATTGGCAAGATAGAGGGACCGAGCTGGGAAAGATTCTATTTACTTATTTGCAGTTGGTTTACCAGGATAGTCCATTAGACCAAGAAGAACTCATTTTCAATGGAGTCCTGGGGAGAAAAGCTCCAAAAACAAGCAAAGAAAATCACAATCAAATTTCTGGTTACAGTACAAAGAAAATCACAATCAAATTTCTGGTTACAGTAAGCTCCAAAAACAAGCAAACAAAAATTACAATCAAAGTTCTGGTTACAGTAAGTAAAGAAGTACTATTAAAAATATAGTAAAAACATTGCATTCAAAAGTTACTATTTAGGAGGCAGGAATTACAAATCATGTATGGTCACACTAAGTAAAGATATTCAAGTAAAAGTATTGCATTTAAGATACAAGTTCTGAGATAAGGTAAGCTTGTAAATGTTTGAGTAGTTATTTACAAGTGGAATGTTTCCTACTAAACCAGTATATTAAAATAGGAGATTAAGGTGCCAGAGATGTCAGAGGTGAAGAGAGGTGAGGAGATTATGTGGGGTGGGGAGGAGGAGCATTCCCCACTGGGATATGAGGTGTGAGTGAAGCGATTTTTTTAAAACAAGAGAGATTTGCGGAGGTACGGATGGATGATGGTAGTAAGTTCCATTGACGTGCAAGGGCAAAAGATAAGAGATTTTTGACTGGGGGACGGGTAGGTTTGAACAGTTCTATTAGGTTTTGATTGTTAGATATTAAGAGTCTTTCAGGGAGGTGCATTTTAAAGGTGGAGGATAGAGAGGGACAGAGGGATGGGGTGAAAATGAGTTTGTGTACATTAATAAGTTGAATATAGGTGATATAATTGGGCAGCTCTAACCAGTTTCATTTGTGAAGGGCTACACAGTGATGGGTAGAAGACTTGTGGCTTGTGGCGAATTTAGCAATTTTATTATAGCAAGAGGAGAGTTTTGTCTTAAGAGAGGATTGCAGGTTTGTTAGGAGTGCAGCACCATAAAGAAGAGAAGGAATGAGAAATGTGGTAGAGAGAATAAACTTAGTAGAAGGAGTGAGATAGCGATTATGGCAAAAGAGCATGCCAAGTTTTTGGTGGGTTTTTTTGATATTTATTTGAAGGTGGGAGTTAAAGTTAAGCTGGTCATCGATGTGGATGCCTAATAGTTTGGTCTCAGATACTAATTCAAGCGTAGTATTGTTCTGGGTGTTGATGGAGAATAAGTTTTTATCTATGATGGTTGATTTAGAAGGGGTAAATAGCATTAGCTTAGTTTTTGAGGCATTGAGTGCTAGGTGATTATCTAACATCCATTGCTCAGTGGCTGAGAAAGCATCTTGTGTCAGCCTTATGAGTGTGGGGATGCAGGTGGAAGAACAGATTATAGCTGAATCATTGGCATATTGGATAAGTTTTGCATTAGGGAGTGAGCAGTGGAAATCATTTATGAATATATTGAAGAGCAGGGGACCCAGAATGGAACCGTGAGGGACACCAGTGGGGGTGTTGAGGAAGGAGGAGGTAGCTTTTTTCCATTTGGCTGCTTGCTGTCTGTTTCAGAGGTAGCTGTTGAACCAGTTGAGAGAGGAAGGGGATAGGTTTAGATTAGAGAGTTTAGCTAGGAGAAGCTTGTGAGATATGGTATCGAAGGCCTTAGATAGATCAAGTAGGAGGGTAGATATTGTACTGCCAGAGTTGCGGGCTTTATTAACAATTTCCAGGAAGGAAAGAAGGGCAGTGGTTGTACTGTGGCCGGGTCTAAAACCATGTTGTGTGGGAGTTAGTAAATGATTGTCTGTGAGATGGGGAAGAAGTTGTAGATGGATGCATTTTTCGAGAAGTTTAGAGATTGGTGATAGGATGGCGATTGGGCAGAAGTTAGTGATATTATTATTGTTGCTGCCCTTATGCAGGGGTATGATGAAGGTCTTTTTCCATAGTTAGGGTACATATTCTTCTTGGATTGAGAGGTTGATTAGTATACTGATGGGAAAGGCAATAGCATCGGCAGCTATGGATAGAAAGTATAAGGGAATGTTGTCAGGGGCATTGGAGCAGAGTTTTAGTTTTTGGAGAAGTTTTTTTATGATAGGTGTGGGTATGGGCTTGAAAGAGAAAGGAGGGGATTGAGAGGTGAAGGTGTGTGAGAGAGATGGTGAGGGTGAAGCCTTAGGAGGGAATGAAGAAGTAAGGGGTGTAGTGTTGTTGGAGAAGGTTGAAGTTAGTTTGGAAATTGAATCAATGAAAAAAGAGTTAAATTGGGACGCCAGATCTGTGTCTAATGCATTTGGGTCTGGACAAGGGTTTTCTTTTTTGCTAGGATTGAGGATATTGGAAATACTATTCCAGAATTTTTGTGGGTTTGTTTTATGGCTGTTTTGTAGTGAGGAAAAATCTGGTTTTTGGTTGATTATAGTAAGCTTTTTAACCTTGTTGCGTAGTGTTTTGTATTCATTAAGAGTGGAGGGAGACTTAGTTTTCTGGTGGTAAACCCAGACTTTGTCTCTAAGGCGCATGACAGATACTGTGTTTTTGGTTAGCCAAGGGGCGGTATTGCTTTTTATTCTTTTAGATTTTAGGGGGTCATAGCTGTCCAAGAGGTTCAAGAAAGTTGTGTTGAAGTAGGTAATAGCATTTTCTAGGGTTAAAGTTTTTAGAGGGCTCCAGTTTATAGATTTTAGAGAGTTAGAAAAGGTGTTGAGATTGAAGTTTTTTAGGTAGCAAGTAAATATATAGTTATAAGATAGCTGTAATGGGGAAGGAAGGCGGTGAGCAAAAGTGGGGAGGTGGCCACTGAGAGAATCTGGGAGTATACCACTATCAGAGAAATAATGAGGGTGAGAGACTAAGATCCAGTCTAAGGTACTACCACTGGAGGTGTCTTTGGAGGGTCTGGTTATGGCATTGATAAGTTGAGAAAAATTATATAGGTTAATATTTAGGGAGTTTGTGAGGGACTGAATGGAGGACCAGTTAATATTCATGTCACCCGATATAATAGTTTCATTGCTAATGTTGGTGGAGAGCCAGGACAGGATATCTTCGAGTACTGAGATATTGTCTCTAGGGGGGATGTATAGGGAGGCTATGCATATGTGTTTGTGTCTGTTCAATTTGAGTAGCGCCAGACTTAGTTCAGCATTGGTGAATTGGGGTATGGGTTTAGAGTAAGGAGTAACTGATAAGGAGGATGAGTATAGGAGAGCTACCCCTCCGCCTTTTTTGTGGGTTCTGTCTTTTCTGATGATAGAGTAGTTAGGTGGCACTACTTCTGAGTCTTTTATATGAGGTTTTAACCAAGTTTCAGAAATAGACAGTATGTCTGGTTTGTTGTGGTGAAGCCAGGCATGGAGGTTTGGGATTTTGTTGACTATGCTCTGGGCATTTAGAGGCAAATAGGATGGGTTTGGATGAAGTAGGGGGGTATGGGGACCTGGGTTTGGGTGTATGTCACCTGACAGAAGGATACTTATTAGATGAATTATGTTGGAGAAGTACTTGGACTGCTTAGTATCAGAGTTCAGTATAATTTGATTTCTTAGGGTTTGGGTGGTTAGAGGATCAGAGTGTTTATATGGTGAAATGCGTTTGTAAGGGAAAGGCAGATAACCGTTGATGGGATATAGGCGGGTAATATTTGTATAGATGAGTATGAGTGTAGTCTGGGAAGGAAGTTTGTAAAATGAAATGATGGTGAGTGTTTAGATATTAAGGGCTGGGTAAGGTAATAGGTGTAGGATAAGGTTAAAAGAAGTAGTGTTTGAGTTAAGAAGTATGAAGGTTTTGGTAGCATAGTGCAGATGAAGATTTGGGGAGGGTGTGTAATAAGTAGAATAGCTAGTTAAGCAGGTTGGGTTGAGTATTGTGGGAGGGGTGGGGAGGGAGATAGGAGATGGGTTGAGTAATGTGGGGGGGTGTGGAGGGAGATAGGGGATGGGTCAAGAGTTTAGCTTTTATTGATAAAGTAGGAGTGTATTGGTTGATGAGTGTGTGGGTGTTGTACTGCAGAGTATAAGTTTGGAGGTGCTGGGGTGGGTGGGAAATGGGGGTAGGGTAGGGGAGCGGAGTGAGCCCGCAGGGCGAACGGAAGGGGTAGAGCTGAGAAGAGGATACTACCGGGAACAATCAGTGGAAATGGAACTAGCAGTAAGTGTATGAGGCTGGACAGGTAAGAGTTCACTGGGATGCAGCTTTTGGGGCTAATTTAGAACTATGAGCCAATGTAGTGCAACATGCTTAGAGTGGGACTATTATAAGCTGAATAGCTTGTGAAGTACTGCAGAAAAGTCTATCCCAAATTAGCACAATTAGGGATATGGTTGCAAACAGTAAGGTTTACACTGCCATCTAGTGACAGAAATAGTTATTGCAACTGGGATAAATGTCTGAGGAGAAAGATGGAAGAAATAAGGGGGGAAATGGATACCACCGCAAGCTGCTAGCAACACACAATGGGGCACTACAGTAGGCAGACTAGTAAGCAAAAGAAAAAGTCAAACAGTAAATTCAAGCACATACACTGTTATGTCTTTGCAAGCAGCATGTTTTCTTTCACTATGGTTTTTGTTTGATTGTTTGCTTGGGTTCCAGTAGCCTTTTTAGTTTTGTGTTTCCCTTTTCTCAGAGATGGTGATTCAGGGTGATGAAATGGAGGAATGCCTTAGAAGATGGGAGGGCAAGACTTGGTAAGCTGTAAGGGAGAAGAACAAAAGTGTAGTTTAGTATTCTAGCTGGAGAGAAGGGACACATGGGATATAGCAGAGGAATTTACTAGACATTTCAGGACTGAAATAGAGGTAAGGGCCTGAGGATAGGAACAGCATGAGCATGGAGGTGTATTGGTAGAGAAAACCAGTAGGAAAGGAGAAATAGCAGCAGGAGATGTTGTAGTAAGTTAAGAAAAATATGAAGAAAAAAGCTGAGAATAATAGGTTTAAGCTGTTAGGCACATATAAAGCACAGCGAAATAAGTCAGGTTACACAGTTACAATAGCATCAATATCTAGGTTAAATCCAAAGCAGAAATGAATTTATTAAATAGTAATGTATTTTGAGTTAAAGAATGCAGCAATAGGGAATGTGAAAGCTGCCTATTGCAGAGCAATTTAAGCAAAGAGTAAGCAACAGCAATAATTAAGATGGTAGAGAGACACAACAACAGCATACTATGCGGATTACAATGATTAGAACAACAACAGCTCTAGTAATACGTGGTCTTTCCACAGTGACCGAGTATCTGGTATTCAGCTACTCTCCTTGTCCCACATACAGCTTCATTTATTTTCTAAAAACACTAGAAAAAGCCTAGAGAAATAACTAATGGTCTCGTTCGCTAATGGATTTTACTTGTGAAACTAAAAGTGGTGGCACAAATGGCCTATCCCACATACAGCTTCATCTATTATATAAAGGCAGTAGAAAAATGCCTAGGGAAATAACTTGTGGTCTCATTCGCAAATAACTAGGAGTGCGCAAAAAATAGATGCCCCGCTGAGTACACGTATATGCAGAGCAAGCCCAGAGGTAGACCAGGTAGCTAACATTTTCATTAGAGTAGAAATCTGGAGCAAAGGATAGCTTATCCCACTTATGGCTTCTTAAAATTATTTAGAACCAATAAAAAGCCCCTAGGCAATAGCTAGCAGGGAGATCACGCTCGCAGAAGAAATAAGAGTGTGTGGTCTGAGTTACGCAGCTACTTACTGACTACACACGTTCTTAAAGCGAGTCGAGTGGGAATACCAGATAATTACAACAAGATATAGCAAAGTACATGTGATTTCTACAATACACAGCACAATACAGGAGAAACAGTGTATTGTAGCCAAATGGTATCAACACAAGAGTATCGCAAGGCAATCACATATTAACGGCCCAGGGATTCCATTCTAACTAGACTAAACTAGTATGCATAAAGGTAACACAGTCTCTCAAAACGACAGCTTGTATATGATTCTCACACAACAAGTAATGGGAAAACTAGGCAATAATCTATTATCAGTTTTGTTTTAAGTAGATCAAGTTAGTGTGCATTAAAGTTACACAGACTCTCAGAAACAGCAGCTCATTTATGAGTATTGCACAATAAATAGTACTACAATGAACATATCATAAAGTAAGCAGCAGTTCATAAGTACATTTCACAAAAATTAACAGTTTGTTGAGAAACACTTACCACAGACGATGCTAGCAACTTGCAGCAGGGCAAGATGGGCATGTCGGGGAAATACTGGTTCAAAAATGGCACCTCAGGTATTAAGGTAACTAAATAGATTATGAGGCGGGAGATAGTGCTGTAAAAGGGGGAGGGACAAGGAGGATAAGGTAAGCATGAAAGGAATACAGTAAATTGGGGAGGATAGGGGGCTGGTGCTGAAAGGACCAAATATGGGGAGGGGCCACGGAATGCAGCAGGGAAGAGAAGGATATTGAAGGGGGAGGGTGAAAGCGAGTCGGGGGAAGAGGGAGATAGATCTGAGAAGAGGATACTACCGGGAACAATAAGTGGAAATGGAACTAGCAGTGAGTATATGGAGCTGGAGAGGTAAGAGTTCACTGGGATGCAGCTTTTGGGGCTAATTTAGAACTATGAGCCAATGTAGTGCAACATGCTTAGAGTGGGACTATTATAAGCTGAATAGCTTGGGAAGTACTGCAGCAGATAAGGATGATAAAGAATAGTGAGGGAATATACTCACAAGCGAGGAGAGTGTGTTGAACAAATGGAAAGAGTACTTTGAGGGGCTGATGAATGAGAGAATGAAAGAGAGAAAAGGTTGGATGATGTGGGGATAGTGAATCAGGAAGTGAAACAGATTAGCAAGGAGGAAGTGCGGATAGCTATGAAGAGGATGAAGAATGGAAAGGCTGTTGGTCCAGATGACATACCAGTGGAACCATGGAGATGCTTAGGAAAAATGGCAGTGGAATTTTTAACCAGATTGTTTAATGAAATCTTGGAAAGTCAGAGGATGCCTGAGAAGTGGAGAAAAAGTGTTATGGTACCTATTTTTAAGAATAAGGGTGATGTGCAGCACTGTAGTAACTACAGAGGGATAAAACTGATCAGCCACAGCTTGAAGTTATGGGAAAGAGTAATGGAAGCTAGGTTAAGAAGGGAGGTGATGATTAGTGATCAGGAGTATGGTTTCATGCCGGGAAAGAGCACTACAGATGTGATGTTTACTCTGAGAGTGTTGATGGAGAAATATAGAGAAGGTCAGAAGGAGTTGCATTGTGTCTTTGTGGACTTGGCGAAAGCATATGATAGGGTGCCTGGAGAGGAGATGTAGTATTGTATGAGGAAGTCAGGAGTGGCAGAGAAGTATATAACAGTAGTACAGGATATGTACGAGGGTAGTGTGACAGTGGTGATGTCTGCAGTGGGAGTGACAGATGCATTTAAGGTGGAGGTGGGATTACATCAAGGATCAGCTCTGAGCCCTTTCTTATTTGCAATGGTGATGGACAGGTTGACAGATGAGATCAAACAGGAGGCCCCATGGACTATGATGCTTGCAGATGACATTGTGATCTGTAGTGAGAGTACAGACCAGGTTGAAGAGACCCTGGAGAGGTGGAGATATGCTCTAGAGAGGAGAGGAATGAAGGCCAGCAGGACTAAGACAGAATATATGTGTGTGTGAATGCGAGGGAGGATAGAGGAATGGCGAGGATGCAAGGTGTAGACTTGGCAAAGGTGGATGACATTAAGTACTTGGGATCAGCAGTTCAGAGTAATGGTGAGTGTGGAAGAGAGGTGAAGAAGAGAGTACAGGCAGGGTGAGATGGGTGGAGAAGAGTGTCAGGAGTGATTTGTGACAGACGGGTACCAGTAAGAGTGAAAGAGAAGGTCTACAAGAGGGTAGTGAGACCAGCTATGTTGTATGGGTTGGAGACGGTGGCATTGACAAAAAGGCAGGAATCAGAGCTAGAAGTGGCAGAGTTAAAGATGTTAAGATTTGCATTGGGTGTGACAAGAATGGACAGGATTAGGAATCAGTATATTAGAGGGTCAGCTCAGGTTGGACGGTTTGGAGACAAAGTCAGAGAGGCGAGATTGCGTTGGTTTGGACATGTGCTGCAGAGGGATGCTGGGTATATTGGGAAAAGGATTCCAAGGATGGAGCTGCTAGGTAACAGGAAAAGAGGAAGGCCTAAGATATGGTTTATGGATGTGGTGAGAGAGGACATGCAGATGGTTGGTGTGTCACAGCAATATGCAGAGGACAGGAAGAAATAGAAACAGATGATCCACTGTGGCGACCCCTAACGGGAACAGCTGAAAGAAAAGAAGATTTAAAATGTTGCTACTGATTCACTGTGATTACAACCTTCTTCTTTGTTTATTATTCTGGTACTACTCACTATAATATATATATATATATTTTTTTTGCTGTTGTGCTAACTGTGCCAAATTACTTCACTACTGTACTTCTTTTAAACCATTAGCTGTGACTGTCATCACTGTATTTGTAATTCTTTTATTGCTGCTACTCCTCACTGTGTTGCACCTCTCTTGTGTAAATTAAGCCAGCCTTAAAATTGTAAAAATCTGAGTCTGAGGGTAATTCCCTAGTTACCTTAATTAACCAGTAGTATGGTACCAGAGAAATATGTTCCTGATATTTAAATAAAACTTTGTCTAGAGACCAGAAACAAGAAGTAAAATAGTTTTGGCTAAGAAACAGAGAGTATTTTTTCCCTTAACTATCTTGTGACTAAAGTTATGTTGAATCTGTGCCAGAGGAGAAGGTAAACCTAAAACCATAGAGGATACCAGAATCCAAAAGAAAAGCAATAATTGAGGAAGTGAAATAAATGCTTAAATTAGGAAATATTGAGGAGTCCTAAAGTGAATGGAAATGGAACAGTCTGGTTGTGTTACTGCCTAAGCAAGATGGCTCTGTGTGATTTCCAAAAACTGAATAATAAATTTAGACTTGACATCAAGTGCCAGAGCAGATGAGGTCAGAGAGGTTAGGCAAATTAGATTTAACCAAGGGGTACCAGAATGGTGTCTCACTCATGAAGCCAAAGTGAAGATAGCATTGTTCACCCCTGAAGGTCTTTTCCATTATATTCTATACCCTACAGACTTCAAGGAGCTCCTGACACTTTCCATAAGCTCATTGCTAAAGTTCTGAAAACCCATTTATCATGATAACATGACAATTAATTCAAAGGATTGGAAGTCATTTTTCCAAAGTGCAACCCATGCTGGACTCTTCAAGACAGGCAGGATATTGTGTGACTGAAACCAGATACTTAGGGTATCTGATTAGAAAAGGGGTAATCAGATTCCAAACAAGCAAGTAAAATAAAAGTCGTCATAAAAACTGCCTGTATCCAGTACCAAGCAACAAGGAAGGCATTATTAAGACTAGCAGACTGTATATACAAAGCTTGTACTCAACTTTACTATTATACCCTGTCCCCTGACTGACCTTACAAAAAGGTAAGACTCCTATACAGATAAGGTGGACAATGAAATTGGATGAAGTTTGTAATCAGTTGAAAACTGTTATGTTCAGAGCCAGTCTTTGCTGCCCTGACTTTGCTAAACCTTTTGTCTACACCGATTAATCTGAAGTTGCAATAGGAACTGTGTTATCTCAGAAAGCTGGTGGTGAGGAATTCCCATTTTGCTACCTAAGCAGGAAGTTAATGAAAGGCAAGCCAGGACAAGATACTCTATCTCAGAACGAGAACATCTTAAGTATTACGTTGGACTATCATTTCCACAATATTACTTATCTGACTGTATCTTCACTCTGATTACTGATGAGCTCTACAAATGCCTGTACAAACACCAGGATGTAAAAAGTCAGGCAGATAATTTTATTTATTTATTTATTTGTTTATTTTACATTTGTTGACCGGGCTAGTCTAGCTGGATCAAAGTCCATTTTCAGTAGAGGCCCGGGGAGAAAAGCTCCACAGATAAAAGCAAGGTAATTGAAAAACAAGTACAATACACTTATGAGACAGGCAATGAGCAAAATACAATGATATTAGTCCAGGTATGGTTGTACAAATCTAAGAAAAAACAAATAATACCAACTATGCATTGAATACTTTCGTACTACTTACTGAAGTTCAAATGTAATGGATACTTATAAAAACATTAATTGTAAAAATAAAATTTGTTTTTTTTAATTCATGTTTGAGAATGGTAGTAACAATGTAATCATTAAGTCATTATGTGATCAGAGAGAAACATTACAGAGTTGATTAAAGAAATATGAAAGTAGAAAGATGAGAGCAGGTTAGTCTGGATTGGTGCAAGAGCATAGCCAGAAATTGTTTAGATGTAAAAGAAGTTGTTTTTTAAAGAGAGGAAGAGTGGGTAGAGAGGAGATATGTGTGGGGAGGTTATTCCATATTTTACCAACTGAGTTTGAGAAAAGGCAGTTTCCTGCAGAATTTGTAATTCTAATAGTGTTGACTTGTAGCTTTTCGGAGGAGCGTAGTTGTTTCAGGTTACTGTAAGGAGTCAAGAGGTTGCTAAGGGCTGGTGTTTTTGATGGTTGATAAAGAATTTTATGTGCTATTAGAAGTTGTTGATAGATAAGCTTGTTAGGAAGTTCCAACCAGTGTAATACTTTTAGGTTTAGACAGTGGTGGGTTCTATACTTAGATGCTGTGGCAAATCGAGCTATATTGTGGGAAGATGTAGTTAGTTTCCTAAGGTTACCTTTAGAGAGATTAGTGTAAATAGGGGAAGCATACAGCAGGGTAGAGATAAGATGGGATTGTGCTAAGGTGGTCCGTGCTTTGGGTGTAAGGAAGGGTTTGATTCTATACAGTGAGCCAATCTTTTTATTCACTGCTTTTATTGTGTTATTGATGTGATAATCAAAATTAAGATTATTATCAATAGTAACACCTAGCAGTTTTGTAGTAGAGTCAGGGTAAATGTGGGAATTATCACTTGCAGTAATAGTGAAGTTTAGTTGAGTAGATTTGTGGGTAGGTGAGAATAGTAATAGCTTAGTTTTTTTGGGGTTCAGGAGAAGACATCTTTTTGAGAACCATTGTTCAACGGTTGAAAAGGTTGATTGGGTCAGAGACTGGAGTTCTATTTGAGAGGAAGCTGTACAAATTATGGTAGAATCGTCTGCATATTGTATGCAGGTAGTGTTTTGGATAGATGATTGGAGATCATTAATAAAGACAGAAAATAAAAGTGGGCCTAGTATAGATCCTTGGGGTACTCCTAGAGAGATGGGTAGTAGAGCGGATAGATAATTTTTCCAGAGTACTGCTTGTTGCCGGTTTTCAAGATAGGATGAAAACCAGGTTATTGAAGAGTAATCCAGGGCAAGGGATTTAAGTATGTGTAGAAGAAGTATATGGTTTACCATATCGAAGGCTTTTGATAGGTCTAGGAAAAGTGAAGAGGTTAGTTTGTTGTTGTTACGGTTGCAGTTGATAGTGTTGGTAAAAGAAAGTAGAGCTGTGGTAGTACTGTGTGAGGGTCTGAATCCATGTTGAGTGTTAGCTAGTAGGTTGTTATGGAGGAGATGGTTGAGTAGTTGTTTGTGTATACATTTTTCCATGATTTTGGCTAGAGGAGATAATAGTGCAATGGGGCGAAAGTTAGAAAGGTCAGTAGATTTACCTCCTTTGTGTAAGGGTATGATGTATGATATTTTCCAAATTGCTGGGAAAGTACTTTCTTTTATGGATCTGTTTATTAGGATAGAGACAGGGTAGGCAATAGATTTAGCTGCTATTTGCAGGAATTCAGCAGGAAGCTTATCTGCTGAGGGGGTAGTGGGTTTCAGTTTTTGTAAAAGTGATTGTATATAGGAGGTGGATATGGGTTGAAGTTGAAGGGGAGGGAGGGAGTCGTCGATCCTACTTAAGAGCAGCTGAGAAGTGTCAGGAGATAGGTGGTCAGCGAGACTCTGTATGGAAGTGGTAAAGAAAGTATTGAAGTTGTTGGCTATTAAAGAGGGATCATCAGGGTCAGAGTCCTGTGGGTTGGGTGTAACTGTTTTGCCTGGGGTAAGTAGATTGTTAATCGTAGACCAGAACTTTTTTGGTTCTTTTGTAGTGGATTGCTGAAGTTTACAGTAATAATTCTTTTTATCTGAAAGGATGGCGCTTTTGGTACTGTTTCTAAGCTCTCTAAAGGTTTGATGATCTGTTGGGTTTCTAGAGGAACGCCATTTGCTCCAAGATTTATTTCTGAGTTTTATTTTATGTTTAGTATTAGAGGTTAGCCAGGGTGCTGTTTTAGTTTTTATTCTAATGGTGCGACTTGGGGCATGTTGGTTTAGGATTGCAAGGAATGCTGAGTTGAAGTGCTCAACAGCCTTGTCGAGTGTGAGGTGTTTAAGCTTACAACCATTCCATTTTGCCATCAGGAATAGTCCTGATACTGGCCACTTGAATGTAGATGGGTTATAACCCATTCCATTCAGTACAGAACTGAGGATCATTGTGGGATAAGAAATGTTATTTTGGTGTGTTATAAAGGGTTCATATTATATGATCGAATGCTAGAAATAGTGAACGATATATTATCGAACCCAAATGCATGAAACCACAAATTTTCCAAGGAACAAATCAGCAAATTCTTTCCCAGGGAAAAAATTCACTGATCCAAAAAAAAATGTACAGGCAACATAAATTGGGGGTTTCGCCCCCAACACCAGCCAATGTGGGGGCTACCCCCCACACCCACCATCTTAAATATACCAACTCCGAGATCGCACAACAGTGAAGAAAACAGCAAAGTCCAGAGAACGGTACAGCAAATTTTTTCTCTGGGAAAAAAATTTGCTGATCCGTTCCTTCAGTATTCTGTGGTTTCATACATTTGGGTTTCACAAATGAGCGTTCACTATTTCTAGCATTCTATCATGTAATAGTAACCCATTATAAATAGAGTATATAATATGGTAAGAGACAATAAGTAATGAATATAAATGACATGTTACAGTAGGGAAGCATATGCTACTTGTGAAGGCTGCCAGCCTAGCTAGATAGAATTTTGTAAATACTTCTATGTCATTGTAAATATTAATATGATCCACAGGCTTGTATAACAAATGTAAGAAAATTGTGTTATGTTTTGAGCTTCAAAAATGTAACCACAGTACACCCTGCTTGAAGAAAGCTGATAAGTAAAGCAATTTATGACTGTTTGTGCTCAAACTCAGAGACAGGATGTCTGGGCCAGAAATTCTTTCTATTGTTTTAAGAAAAGAGATAATTACTAGGTTTTAAATGTAAAATGTCTTTTATTGCTGTGGCTTACTGCAGGTGCAGATTATGAAAAGAAATGTTAAAAGTTTAAGTCCTGTGAGCCTGGGAAATGTAAGTAGAAGTCTCAAGAATTACATAATCTGAAATGACTCAGCAGTACTGTGTATTATCAATTTAAGGACAGAAAGAAAAAAATATCATCTTGCATCTTGATCTGGATCTGACAACAACTCACCAGGCACTTGCTTTGCTCTGTAAGTAAAATTATTTATAACTTAGCATTTCTCTTAGAGATAGATAGAATATAGCCATAATAGTCTAGCTGTTTTCTGCATTTATGTCAGACTATCCTCCAGTATTGTTTTAAAGCATTTTCCTGTGATTTCTGAACTCTTTATTGTCATTCTGTTGAATTGATGAGTATTGTCTTCTGTTTTTTATTATTTATTATTAAATATTTTTAAACATTTCAACTGTGGCTGTTTTGTGTAGAGATAATTTAAGTTCTTAGTGTACTTTACATGTATTTGGTGATACTGTACTAAGCCACTCCAGAATAACATTAGCCCTGGGTCACACTTAGTTTGGATAAAAGTAATATTGCACAGTGGAATTGGTCACACTTTGGGAAGGGCCTTATAGTAGCTGATATGTAGGGGTTCTGGTGGCAGTGGATTACTACCTTATAGCCTGGGCAGAAGGGGCATAGCTAGTGCACCTGTGCCAGCCTTCCGCAGGAGTGTCTGTGTGTTTGTTTATAAATCATATCTCAAAGTGTGTGTGTGTGTGTGTGTGTGTGTGTGTGTGTGTGTGTGTGTGTGTGTGTGTGTGCGCGCGTGTGCATCAGCTACCTGGGTAGGGACACAAAGCATTGGTTGGACAGAGGGAGGACTTGGCTTGGAACCCTGGCTAAGGACTCCACTCTGTAGCTGTGCCAGTGGGGAGTATTACTGGGAATCTGGAGAGAAATGGAGAAACCAGCCCCAGACTGATTGTGATCTCAATTGCTCTTAAGGGAAATTGTACTTTACTGTGTGTGTACTTGTTGTCCTCCCAATGTGGATGCCCCTCACCAGTGCTAGTGGTGAGGAATGATTACTGGGCCAGTGCACAGGTGTCACATATTAATTGTATGGCAGTGGTGGGATATCCACATCAAATGTTAATTGATAGTGGTGAGTTAGCCACATCACATATTAATTGGATTGTAGTGGTGTGGACATTGAATTCCTGTAGCTTGTGTACAGTGATCACTGAAGGTGTTTTTGTACTCTAAATCAACCATGCATGAACATTCAGAGTTCAGATCACAATTGTTTTATTCCTTTTGTTAGCTTAGTTAGTCAGGGAGAGCAGGCAAGCATGTCAGCAGAGGAGTATGGCAAGCTGACAAGGAGCCAGTTGGCTGAGATGTGCCAGGCTAAAGGACTGGTGCATGGAAACCTGATTAAAGCAGACAAAATTGCAGCTTTGGTCACAGCTACAGCAGAAAATAGCAACCAGGAGGATGACCAGACTGGCTGTGGAGATGTACAACACTCTAAGAATGGACAGCCTAACCTTTCTACAGAGGACTTAAAAATCCATCTGGAGCTAAAACAGCTTGAGTTGGAGGCCAGGCATTTGGAAACAGAAGCTGTGGAGTAGGAGAGGCCAAGGCAACAAGAAAAGGAGATGCTGACTCTTTGCCAGAGTCATGGATGCAATGGGGAAGGGAGTAACTGGACCCCAGAAGCTCAAAAGGTCAGTAAATTCCTTCCACAGTTTACAGGGGGGATAATTTTGATAGTTTCATTCATATGTTTGAGAGGCTATGTAAACAGAATGATGTTGACCAAAGGCTCTGGGTATGGTTCCTGACCCCCTTACTCCATGGTAAAGCTGTAACAGTGCTGTCTAAACTATCTGATCATGAATTTCTTAATTATATTGCTGTTAAGAATTGTTTGCTAGAGTTTTTTAAGCTAAAACCTGAAGCTTATAGGAAAAGATTTTGTGAGCAGAAATGCAAGGCAGATGAAAGTGTGTGTAAATATGTTGCGAACTGAACACTTATTTTCATAGGTGGGTGAGTGGATGTCAGGTCACCACCTTTGAAGGGCTGGCAGACCGTTTGGTGAGAGAACAAGCCCTTAGCACTTTGCCTGAGGACATGAGGATCTGGTTAGCTGATAGACAATATGCTACTTCAGATGAGTTCAGGAAGAAGGGAGACCTATACCTAGCAAGATGGGCATCACTGCACAGGAAAGGGACACCCAGTCCTGCTCATGGGTCTAAAGGAACCAATGGTGAGCAGCCAAGACTGCCCCAACAGAATCCGATAGTAGCAGAAGCCACTAGCCTAGGTACACGTCCAAGACCTAGGGTTAAATGTTTTGAATGCAACCAGTGGGGCCATGTAGCATATAGATGCCCACCGAGACAAAGGGGGGAACAAAAGGTGAAGATAGCCAGTAAGTGGGAATGACAAAATGCCAACCGTAGGTTGTCTTGAGACAACAAGGGTACCAAACTACCACCAGAGGTTATATCCTATCGTAGTGACTGGCAAAGAGGCCATTGCTAAGAGAGAGGCACAGCCTCTGACATAACCATTGTGAAGCCTACAATGGTTTCAGAGGAGCACTACTTGCCTTGGCAGTCAACTCCAGTCAGAGCTTTAGGAGGGATCCCATTCCAAATACCTTTGGCTACGGTTCACCTTGATTGGGAGGGTGGAAAAGGAAGCCAGCAAGTAGGTGCATTTGAGGATATCCCTGCAGATGTCCTGATAGGGAATGATTCTGATAATGCAGTAACATGTGCTCATGCAGTTACATGCAGTCAGGCTTGGAGACAAGCATGTGGGTCTGGTAGCTTGTGGGAGACCCAGACAGACCGCACACTTGCAGCCAGGACTGGTGAGGTGGTTACTTCAGGGAGGGAGCTGTGCTGTAGCAGTGAGACTGAAGATGAGCCACAGCTGCTTGTGGGTACTGATGGTCCCTTGGACAGAGTGACTGCAAGAGCAGAGGTGAGTAGTAGTACCCAGTTGGACAGTGAGGCACCGCTGTCAGAGGATACCAGACTTCCTGTGGAAGGGGAACTTGGCAAGGGTTACAAAAAGAGAGCTGAGACAGGCTCAGCTCTTTGACCCTACATTACAAGGCCTGAGGCAGGAAGCTAGCGAGCCACCTGATTCTCAAGGGAAGAGGGAATCTGTATACTGGGAAAAAGGGTTACTATATAGGGAGTGAATCCCTGAGGGGGAGCTAGAAGGTAAGAGGATACAGCAGTTGGTAGTGCCTAGAGCCTACCATCTGGTACTTCTTGCCATAGCCCATGATATTCCCTTTTCAGGTCATATGGGCATAAAACATGCAAAGAGACGTATTATGCATAACTTCTATTGGCCTGGAATTTCCAGAGATGTAACAGTGTACTGCAGGACCTATGAGCAGTGTCAAAAGGTAAGCAAGGCAGGAGACAAGGTGAAATCTCCTTTGATGCCTTTCCCTGTGATTTAGGAGCCATTTCAGAAGGTATCTATGGATACTGTGGGGCCCATGAGTACCCCAAGTTCCGCAGGGAAACAGTATATCCTAGTGGCAGTAGATTATGCTACAAGATACCCTGAGTCAGTGGCTTTGTCCTCCATTGAGGCAATAAAGGTGGTAAATGCTTTGTTAAAAATTTCTAGCAGAGTAGGTTTCCCAAAAGAAATACTGACTGACAGAGGTGCCAATTTCATGTCAGACCTGCTGACTTGTCTGAGGAAGTACTGTGAGGTGAAGCATCTAAAGACCACCACCTAACATCCCCAGACTAATGGCCTTGTTGAGAGGTTAAACTCTACACTTAAGTCCATGCTATGGGCATTTGCAGACCAGTTTAAGAGGGAGTAGGATAAATATTTGCCCCATCTCTTTTTTGCTTACAGAGAGGTTCCCCAGGAATCCACAGTTTTTTCACCCTTTGAGTTGTTGTATGGGCATAGGGCGAGAGGGCCTCTAGACTTAATTTGTGATTAGTGGGAAGGTGAGTGTGAATCTCACCAGAAGTCTGTTGTGGCATGTGTCCTAAACCTCAGGACAAGGCTCAGGGAACTCATGGGCTTGGCCCAGGAGAACCTGGCAGAAGCCCAACAGCAGAAAAAGGTCTGGTATGACAGGAATGCTCTAGCTAGAGAGTATGCTGTAGGGCAGCAGGTAATGGCTCATGTTCCTATCAGACACAACAAGCTGCAAGCAGCATGGGAGGGACCCTGCAAGGTGGTAAGGAAGGTCAGTGATGTTAACTACATGGTATAACTGCTAGGCAGGGGCACAAATTGTACCATGTTAACATAATGAAACCTTACCATGATAGGGAAACCCTTGTGCTGAGTATTTGCAGTGGACTGTAGGAGGAGTCTGTGGGAGATCTGGTGATTGATCTCCTCAGTGAGGCTCAGACTGACATCTCAGTGGAAGGGGTAGCAATGTCCCAGCAGCTATCTCCTACCCAGGTTCAAGAAATCTGAGCAGTATTTCAGGAATTTGGGGACATGGTCACTGGGAAATCAGGGTGCACCCACCTAGTGCAGCACTAGGTGGATACAGGACCCCAAAGGCCTATTAGACAGGCCCCATATAGAGTGCCTGAAAGAGTCAAACAGACTCTGAGGGAGAAGATACAGGAAATGTTCAAGCTAGGGGTAATTCAAGAGTCCAGCACTCCCTGGGCCTCCCCAGTGGTGCTGGTGCCAAAGAAGGATGGCAGCACCAGGTTCTGTGTAGACTACAGGATATTAAATAGTCACACAGAGTCAGATGCTTACCCCATGCCTAGGACAGATGAAGCCCTAGAGCAGCTGGGTGGGGCTAAGTATCTTACCACCACTGATCTTACCAAGGGTTACTGGCAGGTGCCCTTGACTCCCAGTGCTAAAGAGAGGTCTGCCTTTGTGACTCTTTTTGGCTTGTATGAGTTCACAAAGATGCCTTTTTGGATGAAAAATGCCCCAGCAACTTTCCAAAGGCTGGTAGATCATATCCTAGCAGGAGCAGGAGATTTTGCCCTTGCTTACCTAGATGATACTGCCATTTACAGCCATTCCTGGCAAGAGCCCCTTCAGCATGTCAGGGAGGTGCTGGGCAGAATACAAAGGGGCAGGGTTGACAATTAAGCCCAGCAAATGTCAGGTGGGTATGGCAGAGGTCTCCTACCTGTGACATAGAGTGGGGAGTGGTAAGATCAGGCTAGAACCTGTCAAAGTGGAAGCCATTCAGGCATGGCTTGCACCTGTTACCAAAAAGCAGGTTAGGGTATTCTTACGGACAGCAGAGACTACAGATACTTCGTCCCCAGTTATAGTACCATAGCTGCTCCCCTCACAGACCTGACAATGAAAAACAGGCCAGATAATGTAGTGTGGACCACAGCATGCCAGCAGGCATTCTAGAAGCTTATAGAAGCTTTGGGAGGTCCCCCTGTGTTAGCCAGAACAGATTACAGCAAAGAATTTGTTGTGCAGGTGGATGCTTTGAACCATAGGGTGGTGGCTGTACTTAGCCAGATTTCTTCAGAGGTAGAAGAGCACCCAGTGGTTTATCTCAGTCATAGGCTCCAACCCAGGGAGGAATGCTATGCAGCTGTAGAAATGGAATGTCTAGCCATTGTGTGGGCACTACAGAAACTTAAGCCTTATCTGTATGGAAGGAAATTCACTGTAGTTACAGATCACAATCCCCTAACATGGTTACATTGCGCGAGCCAGTAAAATGTCAAGTTGCTAAGATGGAGCCTAGGGTTGCAAGCATATGATACAGTGGATATAAAAAGTTTACACACACCTGTTAAAATGCCAGGTTTTTGTGATATAAAAAATGAGACCACAATAAATCATTTCAAAACTTTTCCCTCCTTTAATGTGGCCTAAAACCTATACAATTTGAAAAACAAACAAATCTGTGAGGGGAAAAATATGAAAAATAAAAAAATGTACAATATGTTGGTAGCATAAGTGTGCACGCCCTTAAACTGATACTTTGTTGAGGCAACTTTTGATTAAATTACAGCATTCAGTCTTCTTGGGTACACACCTGCCATCAATTAATGAGACTCTGATTAACCCCAAATAAAGTTCAGCTGTCCTAGTAGGATTTTCTTGACATTTACTCAGTTGTCTACTACAACAAAAGCCATGTTTTACTGAGACATTACAAAGCACAAAATGGATCTCATTGTTGTAATGTATCAGTCAGGAGAAGGGTACAAAAACATTTCCACATCATTGGACATAACATGGAACACAGTGAAGACAGTCATCAAAAAGTGGAGAATATATGGGACAACAGTGATGTTGCAAATGACTGGGCATTCCTCCAAAACTGATGAAAAGACGAGACAAAAACAGGTCAGGGAGGCTGCCAAGAGACCTACAGCAACACTGAAGGAGCTGCAGGAATTTCTAGCAAGTACTGGTTGTGTACTATATGTGACAACAATCTACCATGTTCTCCATATGTCTGGGCTATGGGGTATGATTGCAAGACAGAAGCCCTTTCTTACACAGAAAAACATCCTGGCCCAGCTAAAATTTGCAAAACTATACATCAAGTCTCCCAAAAGCATGTGGGAAGATGTGTTATGGTCTAATGAGAGTAAGGTTGAACTTTTTGGCCACAATTCCAAAAGGTACATTTGGTGCAAAAACAACACTTTGCATCACCAAAAGAACACCATCCCCATGGTGAAGCATGGTGGTGGCAGTTACATGCTTTGGGGTTGCTTTTCTTTAGCTGGAACTGGGGCTTTAGTCAAGGTGGGGGGAATTATGAACAGTTCCAAATACCAGTCACTTTTGGCCCAAAACCTTCAGGAGTCTGGTAGAAAGCTGAAGATGAAGAGGAATTTCACCTTTCAACATGACAATGACCCCAAGTATACATCCAAATCAGCAAAAGAATGGTTTCACCAGAAGAAAATTAAAGTTTTGGAATGGCCCAGCCAGAGCCCACACCTAAATCCAATAGAAAATATGTGGGGTGACCTGAAGAGGGCTGTGCATAAGAGATGCCCTCGCAATCTGACAGATTTGGAGTGCTTTTGCAAGGAAGAGTGGGCAAATATTACCAAGTCAAGATGTGCCATACTGATAGACTCCTACCCAAGAGGACTGAATGCTGTAATTAAATCAAAAGGTGCTTCAACAAAGTATTAGTTTAAGGGTGTGCACACTTATGCAACCAGCTTATTGTACTTTTTTATTTTTTATATTTTTCCCCTAACAGATTTGTTTGTTTTTCAACTGAATTGTACAGGCTATAGGTCACATTAAAGGTGAGAAAAGTTTTGAAATGATTTATTGTGGTCTAATTTTTTATATCACACAAACCTGGCATTTTAACAGGGGTGTGTAAACTTTTTATATCCACTCTATGTCAGTACAGCACGACAGTGAGATTAGCAATGCCAAAGCAGATGGGGTCTCAAGACAGGGAATGGGGTA